>NC_056688.1:33357651-33660681 GCF_018350215.1 Panthera leo | reverse complement strand
TGATTGGTTGGGCCCCAATTATTTTTTAATTATATTAATTAATTAATTAATTAAATTTTAATTTACATACATGTTAGTTAGCATATAGTGCAATAATGATTTCAAAAGTAGATTCCAGTGATTCATCCCCTATGTAAAACACCCAGTGTTTATCCCAAAAAGTAGCTTCCTTAATGCCCCTTACCCGAAATGGTAAATGGCCCATCTCCTACCCACAGCCCATGCAGCACCCCTCAGTTTGTTCTCTGTATTCTTATGTTTTGTCCCCTTTCTTGTTTTTATATTATTTTTGCTTCCCTTACTTATGTTCATCTGTCTTGTATCTTAAATTCCTTGTATAAGTGAAGTCATATGATATTTGTCTTTCTCTGACTTATTTCACATAGTATAATATCCTCTAGTTCTATCCATGTAGATGCAAATGGCAAAATTTCATTCTTTTTGATAAACATATATCTATATCTATATCTATCTATATCTATATCTATATCTATATCTGTATCTATATCTATATCTATACCTGTATCGACATAGATGATATAGATATCTATATAGATATAGATATAGATAGATATATCACATCTTCTTTATCCATACATCCATCAGTGGACATTTGGGCTCTTTCCAGACTTTGGCCATTATCAATAACGCTGCTATAAACATTGGAATGCATATACCATTTTGAAACAACACACCTATATCCCTTGGATAAATACCTAGTAGTGCAATTTCTGGGTCATAGGGTAGTTCTATTTTTAATTTTTTGAGGAACCTATATATTGTTTTCCAGAGTGGCTGCACCAGTTTGCCTTCCCACCAGCAGTGCAAAAGAGATCTTCTTTCTCCATATCCTCGAAAACATCTGTTGTTGCCTGAGTTGTTAATGTTAGCCATTCTGACTTGTGTGAGATGGTATCTCATTGTGATTTTGATTTGTATTTCCCTGATGATGAGTGACGTTGAGCATTTTTTCACGTGTCTGTTAGCCATCTGGATGTCTTCTTTGGAAAAGTGTCTATTCATGTCTTTTGGCCATTTTTTCCCTGGATTATTTGTTTTTTTGGTGTTGAGTTTGAAAAGTTCTTTATAGATTTTGGACAGTAACCCTTTATATAATAAGTAGGACCCCATTTTTTTATATTTATTATTTGTTGATATCATTATTGAAATTGAAAAACTAAATAGAAGTTAACATCACTGTTTACTAGTTGTATGATTTGAGCAATAATAATAACAATAATCAATAACATTTTTTACAGGTTTACAACAGACAAGGAATGACTGAATTACACATATTAGCTCATTCACTCCCACAAGGTTGGTTTTTGAGTCATTGTCATTTTACAAAAAAAAGAAAAAAAAAGGAAAGAAAGAAAGAAAGAAAGAAAGAAAGAAAGAAAGAAAGAATTCAAACTAGGGACCTGTGAAATAATTTTACAGCATGTAATAAAGGGTGGTGGCAGTTTTTACATTTTAGAAATCCAGCCATAGTTTATGTTCTTAAACATGTAATAAAGAAATACTGCGTCTCCTGTACAAAGCTTGCCTATCTTTCTGAGCTTCAATTTCCTAAACCGTAAGGTGAGACCAGTGATAACTAACTCAGAGGATTTTTGTGAGACATTAAGTTTTTGCATATTGTCTTATGTAGTGTCTAGCACATGGGAAAGGCTCAGTAAATATCAACCATCTGCCTTACTAGCAATATCATTAAAGACAGCAATAGTTACTATGTTAAAGGAGGCCAAGTATCATCCTCAACTGCTGAGAGAGGGTGAATCCTTGCCTTTTTACATTTCAAATTTTACATTTCACTTTTTAAAAGAGGTAAAATTGGACTTATTCATTTTGTCCTTAATCATCTATTATTTACTTATATTCTGTGCACTTCCCTAATTATTAGTCATTTTATACCACAGAGGCAAAATCCATTGAAATGTTCAAAGTGGTTTTATCTCTCTAGCTATCCACATAATCCACACTATGTTCTCTAGCTTATCCTCTCTAATAGCCTCCAAACTGGTCTCTTTTTGTCTAGTCTTGTACCCATATAACATTCTCTATCTAGACAGAATTTAAATGAAAACCAGAATTTTCATTTAAAATAGAACTTGAATCATGCCAGTTTACTTTTTGAAACTTTCCATTGGGTCCCTCCTTTATTTAGAATAAAATTAAAACTTCATACCATGACACATGAGATCCTATATGAGCTGCTGCTTCTTCATTTTTCGTCATCTCATTACTCATCTCATTTCATTAATCCTAGTCCTGAAGGTCCAGCCCCACCATCCTACTTCCTATTGTGTGTACAGAATAGATGCATCCCTGTCTCAGGGCAATCTACCTCTTATTTCCTCAGCTTGAAACACTATTGCTGCAGTATTATCTTCTAAATATCTAGGTCTTGGGTCAAATGTTGCCTTCTTAGAGGCATTCTTGACTTTCTAGTAATAGAACACCCACCCCAATTTTCCTTCTCACATCACTTCATCTTATGTTCTTATCACATTTGGATATGTTCTTATTTGTTTGCTCATTCATTATTTGTTTCTTTCCCTAGAATATAATTGCTGTGAGTCAGGGACCTTGCTTGTCTTTTATTCAGTAACTCCAGAGCCTAGAATGGTGCTCTACATGTTGTAGAAACTAATAAATACTTACAAATGAATTTATTGGTACAACACCTGTGCCCAAATCCTCTGCAGCTCATTTGCCTTTTATGTCCCAATGACTCAGTCTCCCAAATGTGAGTGAAGATGATAATTGTTCAAACTAATTTTTAAAGGATATTATCAGGATTAGAGGAGAAAGCATCATATAGCACTCTGACACTCTTTGAAGGAAAATGTTATAATAAGGGAAGTGATCATATTATGACTACTCTTGTATTATTCTCATAAAGATCTGAGTCTTCTCTCTTATATAATTAAAATAGCATCTACTCTTAAAAACTGAGAACAAAATGATGGTTGATGGGGGGTGGGAGGGAAGGGAGGGTGGGTGATGGGTATTGTGGAGGACACCTGTTGGGATGAGCACTGGGTATTGTATGGAAAGCAATTTGACAATAAATTTCATATTAAAATTAATTAATTAATTAATTAATTAATTAAAATAGCATCGAATTGAATGGAAAGTAATAAGAAGAGGAAGGGTCAATTCCCTTTGTTTATTTAAGAAAATTAACCAACTGAAGTTGGAGTTCCAAGATAGCTTCTTTCATGCTACTTTAAACTCTGACTCTCTGGTCACCCAGTTTGCAGGTCAGTCACTAAATTAAAAGTAGCAGCTGTGAGGTGTGAGCTTCCTCATCTCTACCTCATTTACCCAGTGAAGCATCTGCAAAGCCTCTGTGGGTGGTTTAAATGCTAATACTTAGAAAAGCAGTCTTGGAAGCAAATACCCAGCTGTATTTAAGGCCTGCATTTTCCTAGTGAATGTGTCTCTAGGGGTGTACCTTTCCGGTGCCCAGACTTTTAAGCACCATCCATATTAAGCACAAATCAGAACACTTTTCACAAACCACTTAATGCTGTTTAAAACCCACAAGTAAATCATTTTAACTAAACCCTTTGATATAGCTTTGCTCTCCAAATTGTCCCTGTCTGGTTTTAAACACTATTATAAAATTGTTTTAAAAATTTAGAGGGTGGCACACCACATTAGTGCTATTCTATCTGTATAAATAATGTGTGTGCAGTAGGACTGTGTTCTTCCCTCATACTGAGATTCAGACTTAAAATTTTATGTGATTGTCCTCTTTGCATGTATGGGTGTTCTGGGAGGAGAGAACAGGGGGGTCGGTATGTACACAAGCACCTGTGCATAACATTTTAACTCAATGCAGTGATTTCCAACTTCCTTTCTCTTGGTTAGAGGCCCTGATATTTAAAATGAATTAAAACAAGATGTGCTTTTTAACATATAGGTTGGAAGTGGCATTATTTCTGGTTTTCTCAGGACCCCCACTCACCCTGGTTTCTTCCAGCATGCAGAGTTCTTGGGGTACACAGTTATGTTTGAATGAAAAAAGGTAATTCCTATCCTCCTGCCTCATTGTAGGGGTCATTTATATAATGTATATAACGTACAATGTAATTATAATGTATACAGGCCTCTTCAGCATTGATATGCAGCATTTCCTCCTTCTTGCACAATGAACATCATTGAGTCCCTGATTAGTCTTACATATTTTGTAGCCCTGCAGGGTTTATCCAAAGCCTGTGATGATTCATAGGGCAAAGGAATGGCCCTTTTCTTCCTCTAGTTCAGACCTCACAGACCTGATTTAGCAACTAGCAGCCCTATCTTCCCTGAGGTACACTCCAGCCTATAGCTTGTACTTGTTGATTACTTCTGAAAGATGCAAGTTTTTAAATGCACTCCTCTCTTTAATTGATGCCTTTTATGAACATAAAAATAATAAAGCAAGTCTGGATTTTGTAGTTCTTTCTGCAGGCTGTGTAACCATAACTTGAGTTTGGGGCACAATCATGATCTCATGACCATTACTCAATAATTTCTCCTAAAGTGGTGACTGTACATGGCTCTTATATATAGAAAAACAGAACACTTCCCCTGGAAATTCTAATGCAGCAGAACTGGAACAGATCCCCACAATAAAAAATTGTTATTAGTACACAGATGATTCTTGAGAGCAGGCAGGTTTAAGAAACAGTTGTTCAGGATTAACATTTCCCCTCAAGAGGCATGCATCTTTCAGGGAAAGAGGGAAAAAAATGAAAATGCAGGTTAGGAACCAGAAAGAGACTGAGTTTGTCAGTTATCCTAGATCAGGCAGATCCAGAAACTTTATCAGCTCTGGTCCTTACATCTAACTTTAGTGTGCTCCCACCTTGACTAGAAACTTTCTCCTTTCTCCATTTGTGCATCTCTTTGTGTGTCTCCTTGCCTCTCCTCCTGATCCCAACAGGATCATTATTCACACTCCACTCTGAATCATGTTGAACTTAATCCAATCTATCTGCCCCTCCCACATCCACTGCATAAGTAATTATTTAACTTAAAAGGCATTTTCAAATCTCATAGCTTTCACTACCTTTGATTTTTGAAGAATCTATTTGTAAACACTCTAAAACTTAAATTTAGTTCTGGAGCTCCTGGGTGGCTCAGTCAGTTAGGAGTCCAACATTGAGAGTGTCTTCTTGATCAGCTCAGGTCATGATCTGATAGTTCCTGAGTTTGAGCTCCATGTCAGGCTATGTACTGTCAGTTCGGAGCCTGCATGGGATCCTCTCTCTTCCTTTCTGTCCCTCCCCCACTTGCACTCTCTCTCCCTCTTTCTCAATATAAATAAATAAATAAATCCTTAAATTTAGTTCTGTGAAATGTTTAAATCATAAAGTTATTCTTCTAACCACTGGAGTAAAGACCAGTGCTGTGCTGGGAAGAGGAAAAGGTGATTCAGTGTCCCCAGTTTCGGCACATCTGTTTTCTAAGTGTTATCTCTCACTTCCAGCTTCCCGCATGACATACACCAAAGAAAGACAGAGGCAGGGACAGAGACAGCGACAGAAAAAAGAGAGAGAGAAGAAGGAAAGAAGTAAGGGGGGGGGAGGGAAGGAGGGAAGGAGGAAGAAAAGAAGAATGGCAACAAAAAGCATCACTTGGCTTCATGTTTGACAACACACTTTTTATGAAAATTTATTGCTCACCTTGCATAAATAGAAACACTAGTGTAAGTCAAGACTTATTTGGAAGCCAATATATTTTTTAAATCTCTTTGGGCAAATATGCTTGAAAATAGTGAAAGTAAGCAAATATAAAACACTTTCATTTGAATGATCTCAATATTTTAGCAATACTGTATTTACCAATTTTGTACTGTAACATGATTTCTCCACTTTGCTAATTAGATGAAGATATTCCACAAAGAACTAATAGACTAAGAGGGTATAAAATAAAAAGGAAGATTCCAGTATAGAGAATGATATATACTATTAAATGTTTCTTTCTAAATTACAAACTGCCTTAGTTTACACTGAGTCTCTGACAAAAACTTAGAATTAAAATTGTTCTTTATTTATTAAGAATTCATAATGTTTTTGGAACCATCTAGTGCATGCCCACATTTAGTTTCCTGCTGTGTAGAATTGCATGACTAAAGGCAACATCATGCACATCTCAGTTGCTGTTTATACTACATATGAACATACATCTGTAATGTGCATGGGTTCATTCTGAATAGTTAATTTCAAATTTGTCTTTCTCTTTAAAAAAAAAAAGCTCATCTTAACTAAGAAGCTCTATTTGAAAATTACAGGGCAAGATGATGTTTGAAGTGGTTAAACAGGCTGGTTTCATGGGCATTCCACTTGTGCAACTGCATAGACCATTACACTTAGAAGCGTTCTGTGCTTGGGTTAGTGTTTTGGTGACAACCAAATTGAAATAATTTTTTTTAATTTAAAAATTTATGAGCTTTTGCACATGCAGCTTTTGCTATTGCCTAATAAATAGACATTTCCCACGTATCACCCTTTGAAATCTGATATCCCTCCATCCGGAGCTCTGTTGCTATTGCCACCATTCTTCTTTCATCCATAGACTTAAAATAATAGTCCTCTTGGCAGGTTGTTCTCCTTGACCTCATTCCTCACCAAAACCTATAAATCCTGACAACAACAGCACTCTTGAACTATCTAAACCTTTAACTTAAATCTAGCTTCCCAGTTCACCTATACTAAAGTATAAACTACATAACTTACCATGTAAAATTAATCTGCCCAGAACATCATTTTTGATCAGTAACTTTTACTGGTCTGTCAGGGCCATAAGTCCCCATCACTTAGCATGTAACCACATGGTAAGAGAAGAGAGAAAGTAAATTTAAGTTCTCTGCTTATGTTTTATTTATTTATTTTTTATTTGAGAGAAGGGAGAGAGAGAGCAAAAGAAAGAGAGAGAATCCCAAGCAGGCTCTATGCTGTCAGCACAGAGCCCGACGTAGGGCTCCATCCCACAACTATGACATCATGACCTGAGCTGAAATGAAGAATTGGATGCTTAACCAACTGAGCCACCGAAGCACCCCCCTCTTTTTTTTTATTTGAGAAAGAGAGATTTAAGTTCTCTGCTTATTTTGAAGGCAAATAATAAACTGCACAGTTGATAGGAAAAGCTTCTTCAAACCGCTAAACACAGTGCCTAGGGAAGAACAATATGTCCACAATGCTGTTTTCCCAGTACCCAGGTTTTCCCCCAGAAACCCAGCTTCCCCCAAGGTTTTGCTTTTCCCCTCATTCATTTTTCAATACCATGTTGCATTCTTTAAAGAAATGGGGGTCAACAAACTTTAACTGGAAAAAAAAACAACTTGGTAGATTATTTTCCCTTCACCATTTAGGTATTGTGGAAATTCACTTTTCCCTAAGCCACTCGCGGGCAGGAAATACCTATATAGTTTTAATGTATTGTTATCTCCTCAGTGCCTTCCATAATACTGAGGAAGCAGAGTTTTTCAAGGTGGAAGGAATCTTAGACATCAGTCAGTCCAACTTCCTCATTTTACAGGTAATAAAAATAAGATTCAGAGAAGTAAAATGATTTTTACAAATTCATGAACCTGCCTCTCCTAAATTTCAACCAAGTGTCTTTCCCAGAATGCCTTATGCCCTTGTATAATGAGAATCAGGTTTATTTTCCATGAGAATAAAGGAGGTCAGAGTTAAAAAGAAGAGGTTTTCTGGATGCAGAATGTCATTATGCCTATGTGGAGGAATGTTAGTAAAAATGAGGAAAAAAAAACACAGAATAAAATAAGTTATTCCTGGCAATTGACTGAAAAGAGAAGAAATAATAAAAAGCTTGCATGACAGACAATGAATAATGTGATGAAATAAATCAAATTTTGGTACTACTGAGATCAAAAGGAAGAGTATAGGGAATGAAAGATGTGTAGATTTAACATTCATTTGGAAATTATTTAGAAATCTTGAGATAAAAACTTTTCTAACAATAATAAATGCAGTGTTACTTAAAAATTTTAGGAACTGAGAGATCCATGTGTTGTCACAAGATGTTATTAAAATAGCTACTCCTTTTTCATGTAATGAGACAGAATGTACATTCTGTATTGGAGGCAAAATTACACTCTTAATTTTCCCCATGTATCTTCCTTCAATACCAGGTCAATTAAAATTGTGAGTGACTATCAAAGAACAGAGTAGAGCACTGTAAAAGAAATTTAATTGGAGAGTATTAAAAAAATCTTCCATTTATCCCATTGTCATAATTACTATCAACTGTCTGATAGTTTAGCTCTATGAGCTAAAAGTCATCTTCTAAAACTGGGCCGAATATTTTTTGTTCTGGTCCATTTCCATTAATATTTATTTAAGTATAGTCAGACTTATTCAGGATTGTAAAGCTTGTATCCAATTACCCAGGGACGTCTCAGCATGAATTATGGTTATTATAAGCAAAGAGATTTTATGTCATCAGACTAAGAAGTGAGTACAATATTATTCATCTTTTAATATATTCAAAGATGACATCAGGAGTAATGATTACTTGTATTACATAGATATAAATTTCTATCATTACCCCTGACTTTCAGTATACTTACAAAACATGAATAAATATTACAATACCAAGGATATGATATTTTCAGATGAGGGAGCCCACTTCTGATTAGGATTGCCATATCCTCAACTGCAATTTATGTTGTGTTGTGTTTGTCTGTTTCTTCATGTTTTACATTTACTCTATTAAGTGAGAAATGTTCGTCCCAACCCTTATCCCTACAGGTCTCCTTGCTGGAATATCATCCATTTCAGATAAGAATAGTGTACCTTGGCACCTCCTTTACCTTGGATTTAGAAATTCTCTATTGTTGTCTCTATTGTTGTTTAACTAATTACTTTTAAATGCAGTTGTTTCAAATGATAACCATTTATTATCACTCAGCAGTTTTGGGGGTCAACAGGGTAGTTATTTTTCTATAATCAGCTGTATATTGGATCAGAAGTTTTCTTGATTGTAGTTTTTTTTTAATTTTTTTTAAATTTTTTTTTAACGTTTATTTATTTTTGAGACAGAGAGAGACAGAGCATGAACGGGGGAGGGTCAGAGAGAGAGGGAGACACAGAATCTGAAACAGGCTCCAGGATCTGAGCGGTCAGCACAGAGCTCGACGTGGGGCTCGAACTCACGGACCGCGAGATCATGACCTGAGCCGTAGTCGGCCACTTAACCGACTGAGCCACCCAGGTGCCCCTTGATTGTAGTTTTTATACTTCTCTCATCACATCTGTCTCATCTGTTCAGGACAACTGGGCTGACTTATCTCTTGCCCACATATTCTGTCATTTTCTAGCAGATTATCTAAACTTGTTCACCTGGTGGTAGGCAGCATTCTAAGAGAATGAACAGAAATCTTACAAGTTTTCTTAAAGTCTAGCCTCAGAACAAGCTCAGCATCACTTCTGCTGGTTTTTGGTGGTCAAAAAGCAAGTCATGGAACTAGCCCAGATTCAGAGTGGGAAATAGGTAAGTGGGAGGAAGTACAGAGTCACATTAAAAAAAGGAATTGATAAAAAGAGAGGAATATTTGCAGCCAGTTTTGTAAATAATTTATCATAGACTTAGAAGAGTTTCTACAGAAAATTTATTTTAATTTACTTTGATTATAGCTAAACAAATAAAAAAAGTGAGGCCTAGAGAAGTCAAGTGACTGTGACAAGTTGATGGCAGAATTAAGGTGGCCAATCATCCTATTTTACCCAGTACCATGCCAGTTATAGAACTGAAAACAACCCCCCCAAAAGTAACTGAAAATTCCATATCCCAGGCAAGCTAGGATGAATGGATACCCTAGAGAAGGACTAGGATTTCCTAACTCCTAGTCCTATATTCTTTTCAGTACACTAAAATTGGTCTTAACATTTGATCAATGTAAGATCAGCCTATCCTCCCAACTACATCCTCCACTAGCATACTTGCTTATATTTAATTAATTGGTTTATTTAGTTCATTGGTTTATATCCTGCTTTTTTTCCAAAGGGGTATAAAGCATCTTACAAAGCACATCACATCACAAGATGATAACTACAGAAGCCTATGTTTCCATTCTTTAAATATTCCCTGTACTTTAAAGTTTCTGAATGTCTATTCTTTCTGGTTTGTACTTATTCTTCCTCTGTCTAGAATACCCTTCACTTTTATTTTTTCTCTCTGCTAAAATCATTAGTACCCAATTACCTTCTCTGTGATGTCTCCCCACCTGCGGAATTAATCACTACCTCCTCTTGTGTTCCCAGGATATTCAGCCCATATTTTGTTCATAGTACTTATCACACTGTTTCTAATATGTTAACTGATTACTCCATTGTGTTTTTCACTTTTTATCTCCTTTATTTAACCTAATCTTCCACATCCAGTAAGCACTTAGTAATGCCTCTTGTTGTCACATTTTGTTGAATAAATAAAGGAACAAACTACTTCTTGGGGGGCTATTGCATTGTGAGGACTTTCTCTTTTGTTACTTAAAAGGCCTTTTTTGGTTTTTTTCAGCTCCGGCTATGTATTTTATACATTTATATCTTTTATCTCAGTATAACTCTTGCCTCATGTAACATAGCTTCCCTTCTTAACTTACTCATGTTTAATTGTCTGTGGGTTCCAAAAGTAGGAAATTAGTTTCATTAATATTGTTTCTAATCCAATACAATATAAACTCTACATGGGGATCTGAAGTGCTTTTTTTTGAAGCCTTGGTGTTTTTGTGTTTGTACTTGGCAATACCTATTCTGGCTTAGAGACTCCACAGTGTCAATACTGAGTACATAATAGGACTCTTCTTGGAACTCATCCCTCTGGAAAGCTTTCCTTGACCAAGTTCCTCCCTTTTCTGTTGGCATTCTACACACTTCTGTCATTGCCCTATCTTTTTTACATTATCAGCAAATGCTTAATTATGCATCTTTTCCAGGGTGACTGGGTGACTCAGTTGGTTAAGTGTCGAACTTCTGCTCGGGTCATGATCTGACGGTTCATGGGCTCAAGCCCCGTGTTGGGCTCTGTGCTGACAGCTCATAGCCTGGAGCCTGCTTCCAACTCTCTGTCTCCCTCTTTCTCTGCCCCTCCCCTACTTGTGCTCTGTCTCTTTCTCTCTCTCAAAAATAAACAACATAAAAATTTTTTTCTAAATAAAAATAAAAAAAAAATATGCATCTTTTCCTCCACTATTCTATAAATTCTTTGAGGCCAGATCTGTAGACTATTTGCTTTTGCCATACCTGGCTCATGGTAAATACACAAATAATCTTTGTTTATTTTATTATTAGTTAATCATATTAATAAGTTAAGCCAAAAAGAGTTTCTTAGAAGAAAATTATATAAAGGAAAAGAATATTTCAGACCTCTTCTTGGCTTGTGGAATAGCTTTTGCATGTTTAGACCAACCCATGTCTTCTCCAGAACTTGACAGGCATGTGTAATTATAAGACTTGGCAAGTGAGAAGAGGAAGTGTCCAGCTATTAGTTTGCTGGTCTCTTTAATTTGTTTTACCTAAATTTGTAACTTAAGGGGCACCTGGGTGGCTCAGTCGGTTAAGCGGCCGACTTCAGCTCAGGTCATGATCTCACGGTCAGTGAGTTCGAGCCCCGCGTCGGGCTCTGTGCTGACAGCTCAGAGCCTGGAACCTGTTTCAGATTCTGTGTCTCCCTCTCTCTGACCCTCCCCCGTTCATACTCTGTCTCTCTCTGTCTCAAAAATAAATAAACGTTAAAAAAATTTTTTTAAAATAAATTTGTAACTTAAATTTATACAACTTCCCTAGAGGAGGTTAGTCTAGATTATGAGTAAAATGGATTTCCCACATTGCTTATATCAATACTGATAAGACATCTACAAGTCATCAAAAAGATGTCATGTAGGATGTGAGACTTTAGCCTTTCTTGGAATGAGAAATATGATGTAGTGTAACAGAGGAAAAGGATAATATTTTTCAGATAAGGAAAATAAAATAATATAATGAATGAAATGGAAATAACACAGAATGTTCCTGCAATAGTGTGGACTTTCACATGAGTAGTATATAGGCCCAGGACAGGTAGGATTGAAAGGACCTAATTAAGCAAAGCTGAGAGATATAAGCTTATTATAATAATATAGGTGAGTAGAAGAGGAACATGCAAAATATCATGTGTAAAATATTAGTGGACAGAGAAACAGCTTGGGATCTTTTACTGTTAAACATGGCATCCTGGCAATGAGAATGAGGAAGAAGGCCCATGTCCAAAAAAGCATATGAGATTAAAGTGAATTTATATTTCTGAATAAGGAAAAATCCACTTTTTCTAGGCTTACCTTTTACCACTGAGTCATGTCATTTATGCTCTAAAGACTCAGAATTTCTTATGTTCATTGAATTTATTACATCCCTTTGGATTTCACTGTCTTTTCTCATGTGGCTTCCTCTACCGTATAGTTACCTATTTCTCCTAAGAAATTCCTACTTATCCTTCAAGATCCAGATTCTTGTTGCCTTCTCCAAGCTGCTAAAAGAGCCATCACTGTATCTCTCTCTCTCTCTCTCTCCCTCTCTTTCTCTCTCTCTCTCTCTCTCTCTCTCTCTCTTTTTATAACTAGGACCAAGTACAGTGAGTGCTGCTCACTGACAGCCTGCTATATACTAATAATAATAATGAAAAAGTGAGTGAATTAAATGGATGGGTTCTCCTCTTTACAAAGAAATCACAATTGGAAGGAATTACTGTTTCGATGGAAAATATGATAAGTAATTTGGGAAATGCTAGAGATAGGTTAAGAGCAAGAGCTCCATCTTGAAATATCAGTCACCAACTAGTGATTCAAAACAGAATCTCTGGTAAAAGGCAGAAACATGAACATAGTTGGCCTATACATAATGAAACACAGTGTAGAGCAGAGTTTGGATGAAAGCCTGCATTTGGGGGAAGAAGGGAAGATGAAGAAACAGAAAGAAAGCACAGGCTATGGAATAAGAAAGGTGGGATCAGGTCCTGAAAATATAGTTTTTCAGAGGTCAAAAAAAAGAGTTTCAAGAAGAAAAGAGATAAAACAGTTACAAATGCAGTAAAGAGGTTAAAAACTGAAGAAAATAATATTTAAAATGTATCAAGAATCTAATCATTGATAGGAAATATTTAAAAGGATAATTTTAGTAAAAGACACTACTAAAATGTGTATTGTTATTATATATTTTATTTATTTTAGGGAAGAAAAATGTACTCAGGAGAAGAAAGATATTTATTATTTATTTATATTTATTTATTTATTTTACTGTTTGTTTATTTTTTAGAGATTGATAGACAGAACACGAGTGGGGGAGGGACAGAGAGAGAGAGGGAGATACAAAATCTGAAAAGCAGGCTCCAGGATCTGAGCTGTCAGCACAGAGCCTCATGTGGGGCTCCATCTCACAGACTGAAAGATAATGACCTGAGGTGAAGTCAGAGGCTTAACCAACTGAGCCACCCAGGCACTTGGAAAAGAAAGATTTTTAGTTAGTGTTAGCAATCTGTGATCATAGTATATGATATTTCTCCCTTCTGTAATACCAGCAATCCTAACATTGACACCAGATATAGTGTGATTAATTAAGAGACATGGATTCTGTCTCTAGTTGTGTGAATTTTGGACAAAACATAGAATAGAATCTTTAAGGTTAAAAGTCATTTTACTCTCATCCAATACATGAATCCCCCCTACAACATCCTGGACAATTAATTTGCTTCACCTTCCTAAATGTCTGTCCTCTTGCCTCTAAAAGAATGCATTTGGGCTTCCAGCTCTAACTCCTGATTAAATGAATTAGAGGATATAGTCACTAAGTCAGATGCCTTCAACTCATATTTAGCATATACACTGTACAATATTTTGATCTGTATTTTGTTTATAGTGTAAAATATTTTTTAATGTTCATAAATGCTTAAAATCAATAAGTAAACAGTAATTAGCATGGGCACATTCTTTTTGCCCTTCAGACCTGATTTCAACTTAAGAGAACATTCTGTTAAAAAACAGTCATATTTTTATTGACACTTCGGTAGTTGCAAATGAGTCCTTGCCAGCTTTCCTCCTGATTCCAGCATTTTGCCTAATTCTGATTTCATGCATAAGTAAATTCTGAACAATCCGTGTCTTGGAGTGCATCATGTACTAATTTTGCTCTGACAACCTTGTAATGGTAATTTTCATAACACTACTCCATACTTGGTGCTGCATGTTCCATCTGTGAACTCACTCACCTTTGGAAACAGAGCCATAAGCCTAACAATCTTACTTTGATCCAGTCAGTGAGGTATTGAAGAGTAGAGTCTATCCTAATTATTTACATTCTACCTAGAAGTGCTTTCAGATGCTACAACAGACATGGAAGCTATTATTAGACCACCTTTTTCAGTTTGGGGGAACTTTCTACTAGAAAGGAATCTATGAGGAATTGTTGACTCACACTTAGCAACTTTCATAGGCTAATGATGATTTTTTTCCAACATATGTGCAAGAAGTTACAGAGATCTTTGACTAGTCATACAGGAGTATATAGGATTGAAATTATGAAGTAAGTAGAACTTTGAAATTATTTTCCAAGTCACATATTTTATTTTGTCAAATAGAACTGGAAATTGTTAAAGTATCTGCTTTTCATACATTACTTTAAAACAAGACAAACACAAAACTCCAAAAAACAAGGTAGAAAATGTTATCTTTTAAACAAGTAATTCTGGGGCAGCTGGGTGGCTCAGTTGTTTAAGCATTGACTTGATTTTGGCTCAGGTCATGATCATAAGATCCAAGCCTCATGTCGGGCTCAGCACAGAGTCTGCTTGGGATTCTCTTTCTCTCCATCTCTCTTCCCCTCCCCTGGTCTCACTCTCCCCCTCTCAAAAATAAATAAAATAAACTTCAAGCAAGTAATTCTCAGGCATCATAGTATAGTCAGATATAAAAGCAGGAAGTTCCAGGACAAATAGTCACATGTAATATCTTTTGTTGAGTAATCTTTAGAAACCAAGTACTGCACTAGACACTTTGCATATACCATCTTATTTAATCTTGATCCCATTGAGGAAAATTAGGAATGGTTTTTCCTAATTTACAGATATGAAAACTTAGATAAGGTTGCATAACTAGAACTAAGTGGTAAGACTAGTTGGTGGCTAAACTCAAGTCTGATGCTAGGTTGCCTGAAAAACCTGTGCACTTCTCAGAGCGTTATATAGCCTTATTTGAGTGGTAATTCACCAGATAGACAAGGGAGATATTGCATTTCATCCAGAAACTGAAACAGAAGTTTCCAAGGCAAAGAAGCTTAAAGAAGGCTGGAAAAGGATGTGATGGGGCAAGTTTGGGGTGAGGAGTTCTGCAACTTAATAGATGGCAGGAACCTAACTTGGGGGTACCTGAATATCATGTGAAGGAGTTTGGACTTTATTTTGATGCCTAAAGTAAAACTCTGAAAAATATATACCCTAAATATGTAAAAGTTAATACACATTGAAAAAGAAATCACCAATATTTAGAAGCAAAGCAAGTACAGCTTATGAACAGGTAATTCAAAAGAAAAGAAATTAAAAATCATGTATACACCCAAAAACAATTATTATTCAGGCAAAAGTAAATATCGATTTACACTTATCAAGTTAGCAAAGAGTTTTTGAAATATTAGTGCTTAGTTGCTGGTGAAAATGACATTGAGAAGGGCCCCTAATTTTACTAGAGGGAAATTACATCATTAAAACATTGTTGGAATTGGAAATATGTGTCCCAATATTTTTACTTCTATGAATTTATCCCTGAAAACACACACCAATATTTATTTCAAGAATGTTTATAGAAGCATTATTTATTGTAGAAAAAAATGGAAAAACTAGATTTACAAGAATAGGGAGATGATGAATAAACCTAATGCGATTATTCAGCCATTGAACATGTTTTTGAAGTATATTTAAAGCAGAGACTGTTAACAGGTACTGTAAAGGATATATATGACTCCCAGGCATATTTTGTTTACTCTCCATATTGATTTTAGAACAAAAAATTTAAATGACACTGCAAAATCAGAAAATTTATACCTAAAATTCAAGATTTCCAGTTTCTGTTGAACAGCTGTAAGATCCAGGATGGCCATAATTGGCAGGTCTAAGTCATGGCTTTTTCTTTCAATAGGTCATGAAATCCCACTCGTGAAAAACTTTGCCACTCCCTGTTGTCTCAAACACAATTATGCCTTGTTCTATTTGTTTTTTACATTACTTGCCTGGCCTCATGGAAATTTCTTCATAATATAAGGTTATATGAAAGAAGCCAAATAAAAAGCTGTATATATATATATATATACATATAATTTAATGTACATATGAAGAAAATGATAGCCAAGTATTCACACAAGTGATCCTTAGGTGAAGATTCAGTTGCCTCTAGATACATTGACTAGATGGATGAGATGACTGGATGGATTAAATAGAGAATGGCCTCAGGCATTTTCCTTTGAGAAGAATGGGCAACTGGTAATATCTATCCAAATAGTTTGATCCCTCCATTTTTTGTTTTTTTGTTTTTGCCATATGTGAATGTTTTCCACCATACTTTAACCTAGAATATTCATGTTATATTTCACATGGACTTGGAAGAGAGCTACCTGACATAGGCAGTAAGAAATAAAGAAGGATGCATGTTGCAAAACTCCAGGAACAAAGGCAGGACAATGAAGAATTAGCCTTATTGTAGCACTTCTTTGTATCTCGCACTAATTTAGGCAGATATCTTCACAATGAGAAAGGCGGGTTTTATAACACTTATTTTGCAATTGAGGAAACTAACACTAACCAGGAGTTAATATCTCTAAAAGAGTTACTTAAGTGAGAAGAGTTTCATAAACTCTGTCAGGGTTACTCTGATGCTAAGAGAGGGAGATAGAATTGGAACTCTGGAGTTACTTGACTTCAAACTCCTACTACTTCTATCACATCCCTGCCATGAAGAACATTCCAGGCATTAGAATACCCAGGTTTTAGCGGATGCTTCTAGGAGAGATACATGAACTGTAACTGTAAGCAGAGAATATAATATATTGCACCTGTGTGACCACAGACATAGTGCTTTTTTTGCAAGAAAGAGGCAAATGTTGACCTCTGTGACATTTACAGCAAATTAAAGAATCTTTTGGATGTCTGTCTTCTGGAACAACGTGTATACCACATAGCAACAGAGCTCAAGTGTCATGTTGGCATATACACCCCTCAAATATGCATACAAAGTCTGGAGCATTCACATGTACAAATGTTTACCAGAAAGAAAAATGTCATACTATGAAATGACTGCAACCTTAATACTTTTCCTATTGAAGTGCCTGTTGTTCTGAAGCTGCCTTTGATGGGTGTCCAGGAGCTTATTTTCACCTGGCTTCCTCCCTTCTTCTTTTTCTTTTTTTTTTTTTTTTTACATTTTTACTGAGGTTGACATATAACATATTAGTGTCAGCCCTATTCAATATTTGTATATATTACAAAATGATCACCACAATAAGTCTAATCCATCACCACACATAATTACAAAAATCTTTTTCTTGTAATAAGAACCTTTAACATCTACTCTCTTAGCAACTTTAAAATATGCAATAATACAGTATTATTAGTTATAACTATTATTAGTCACCACACTGCACATTAAATACCTATGACTAATCTTATAACTAGAAGTCTGTACTTTTTGAGACTGTTAACCCACTTTACCTATCCCACTGCCCAGCCTCTGGCAATGCCCAGTCTGTTCCCTCTATGACCTTAGTTTGTTGTTGTTTCTTAGATTCCACATATAAGTGAGATTATACAGTATTTGGCTTTCTCTGATTTATTTCACTTAGTATAATGCCCTCAAGACCCATCCATGTAACAAATAGCAAGATTTCATTCTTTTTTTATATAGCTGAATAATATTCCAGTGTGTGTGTGTGTGTGTGTGTGTGTGTGTGTGTGTGTTTTCTTCAGATAAATACCCAGAAGTGGAATTGCTGGACCATATGGTAGTTCTATTTTAAGTTTTTAAGAAATCTCCATACTGTTTTCCATATTCTAATTTACATTCCCACCAACAGAGCACACAAGGGATTCCCTTTTCTTCACATCCTTGCCAACACTTGTCATTCCTTGTCTTTTGGATAAAAGCCATTCTGACAGATATGAAGTGATATCCAATTATAGTTTTGACTTGCATTTCCCTGATAAGTAGTGATGTTGAGTATCTTTTCATGTGCCTGTTGGCCATCTGTATGTCTTCTTTGGATCTATCTTGTCTATTTTGTCTATTCAGATCTTCTGCCTATTTTTTAATCAGATTTCTTTTTTTTTTTTTTTTTTTTTTTTTTTTTGCTATTGAGTTGTGTGAGTTCTTTATATATTTTGGATATTAACTCCTTATCAGACACATGATTTGCAAATATTTTCTCCCATTTATTTTGTTACCTTTTTATTTTGTTGATTATTTCCTTTGCTTTTTTAGTAACCCGACTTATTTTTGCTTTTGTTACCTCTGCTTTTGGGGCTTCCTTCTTTTTCCTCCACTCCAGTGTACTCATCCAGCAGACCTCTTAGCCCCTTAGCTGTTTCTGATTCAGAACAAAATTCCTCACAGCCAGAACTTCATGTTTCCAGGAAATGCCCAAGGATTCACACAACAGCAAATCCTTATGCGTAAAGGTAAATCTTTCAAACATGCAAATTCTTCAAAGGGAAAATATGTCAAACAATTCTTTCTCTCACAGCATTGCCCACTTTTTATAGTAGAACTTTTGATCCTTGAGTATACTAAAAAAGTATTATTTAATGGAACACTACCTGCATAAGAGGTTAGCTCTCAAATCACAAGGTTCACCATGATTTCAGCTCATATAAAACTCAAGCCAGTGTTGCTGATAAGAAGGTAGTTCCCTTGCAAATGGTGACTCAGGGACTCTAGGCCCTTGTAAGCTGTGCCACTGCTGTCTTTCTTTGCCTCAAGCTACAGAAAGAAAGAAAGAAAGAAAGAAAGAAAGAGGAAAAGGAAAAGGAAAAGGAAAAGGAAAAGGAAAAGGAAAAGGAAAAGGAAAAGGAAATGATATGGGAAGTTTGAAGAGGCCACACCTGGAATGGCAGATGTCACATCTGCTCACAGGCCTTTAGTGACACCTAACTACCAGTAAATAAGAAAATAATAGCCACCAAATGACACAGCATTGTATAAAATGTATTCTTAACTAGAAACGCCATATAATGGATGTCCAGCTAAAAAGGGTGTTTGCGAAAGAGATTGCTAGACTGTGCAATGCAAAATTTTGTCGCTTTCTAAAGTCTTACCAAAGAGTCCCTTTCTTTACGATTGGGACATCTTGGAGGGGAATAATAGGGAGAAAAGGTTAAAAGAAAAAAAGAAAAAGAAAAAGAGATGAAGGAAACTCTTCAATACTGGAACAATGACACATGCTAGAAACCCTTTATAAAGTAAATTTGTAGCACATTATATGGGTAAAATCATCATATAACACAGTAAAGAAAGGGTCTGTCACGACCTTGAAAATGTAAAAATAAAATGCATTTGTTTGGGAGATGATAAGAGCCTCCAGATTTGAGAATAAGACTTTGCCTATTTGCCTATGATATTACCTTAAATCATCTGTTTCCAGGGACTAGAAGAGGTAATAATGGCCTTCTCTCTCTAATAAAGAGCACATAAGGATGTTATGGTATTTATATAAAATAGTGTCCCACCCAGACAACATAAAATCAAACTTCCTACTGTTGTCAGAATCACCTAAAATAGTCTGCGTAGCATTACTTCCAAGGGGGCTCTCTGACCACCTCTGGAACTCAGTCAACTCTAAAAGCAATTTTATTATTTTGGCAGTTTGAAGATATAGTAACTACTGTCATATTCATTTATGCCTAGGTCTAAAGTTGCAAAAAATAAATTCACCCAGAATTGGTAGATTTGGAAAGTAGATTTAGTGAATTTGGATTCACTCTTTTCTGAACATAGCTCACAATAAAGTGGACAAATAATAGACTAATAAAATTATCCCCAAGACGACTTTTCCCTCACTCCTGCATTGCTTACTCACATGTCTGTAAATTAAAGTTTCATTTCCTTCATGCCAGATATCCTGCAGATTTTGAGAAAAATAAAGGCCCCTCATGGAAAATACAAGAGTTTATGACAACTAATAAATAAATTCTTATTTATTAAAAATAATTTCTTTCTTAGCATGAGGTCAGTAGACTTAATGAAAAAAAATTATTGTATAAACAATATTAAAATGTACTAATTATGACAATTCGAACAAATCCCAGAGTGCACTGTATTATAGAATAAAGAGCTTGTTCCAGATGTTGCAAATATCTCAGTGGTTACTAAAATCAGGCCAAAGTACAATAGGATCAAATGTTTGAAAACCACACTGACTACAAATTTTTAGAACTGAATTGAAAGCTAACTAAAACTAAAAGCCAGAAAACACTATTATACACATAGGTTAAAGTCTGATTCTATCATCATACAGTTTTTTTTCTCTATTACCACAAATTCATCAATTAACAAGTTGTTATCAAAAATTTATGTATACAACCATACAGTTTATAAAAGTAAAAGAAAATCTTTATGTTCAATGACCTAATAATCTCTATTTTTATATATATATATATATATATATATATATATATATATATATTTATATAAATATATAAAAATATTAGGTATATTTAACATATAAGATTTTGTACATATGCATATATTTACATGTGTGTATGTGTGTATATATGTACTTTTAATATCAAATTATTCAAAAAAAGTCATGTTACATAGTCTATAGAAAATACAGTTTGTTTTAGGTGAAACAGCTGGAAAGCTGAGTAGGATTTATTTAAATAAAGAATAGTAGAGAGACATTTCCTTGTAAAAAAAAAAAAACCTAGATAAATTTAGTAAAGGGCATTCTGAGCAGATTTGTTTGACTGCAATGGAAGTTTTGTATTAAGAATAAAGGAATAGAAAGGTTAGAAAAAGAGGTGGAGATCACAGAGGGGAACCCCTGAAGGCAAGGCTGAGGATAGCATTTGATCTCACAGAGAATAGGGAGATATCATAGATTTTCAGCATTGTCTAACAAATATTATTGAGGTTGGATAGAAATCAATGGGAATGGTGCTATGCAGCAAAATAATACATAAAATACAATACACATTTGGTTTATGAAGACATCACTGGGTAGCCCTGTGTGGAATAAAAAGGAGTGGAAAGAGACCAGAGGTAGGAAGCTGATGCAGTATCAGATGTGTGATGGGCAAAGTAGAAGGAAGAATGAAAAGAAAGGACCAAATGAGAGAGACATATAGTTCTATCACAAAGTTCCAATGAACTAGTAAATCCACATATTCTTTCAACTATTTACATATGCAGTATTTCTCTTAGTTATATCAAGATTCCATGAAAAAACAAGGAGCCAGGGTACAAAAATTAAACTTTGAGACTTTTTCTCCTTGAGCTCTATATATACTCTCATAAATACTCTCCTTGACCCCACTATTACATATTTTCATCATACCTTGTATTTTTCTTTTGTAGCATTTATTAACATTTTGATAAATATTTGTATTACCTTATATAATGAATGACTCCACTACTAAAACATAAATGCTATGAGTGCAATGTACATTTTCTCACTATTGTGTCCAACACATATTAAAGATCAATAATTTTTAACATTTTATTAGTTTATTTATCTTTTGAGAGATAGAGAGAGAGAAGGGGAGGGGCAGAGACAGGGAGAGAGAGAATCCCAAACAGGCTGTGCACTGTCAGTGCAGATCTCGATGTGGGGCTTTAACCCACAAACCATGAGATCATGACCTGAGCAGAAATCAAGAGTTGGATTCTCAATCAACTGAGCTACCCAGGTGCCCCAAAGTGCAATAATTTTTTAATCTGATAATCCATTGCCATGTGGAGGATCAGAGTCATTTGGCAGCTTATTAGTTCTATGGGTTTTTTAAATAAATTTTCATAGTCATATCTGGCTCTGGAATAAATGCAAAATTATTATGGAGGAAGACTTCTTCCTCTTTTGTAATGATATTCCAACACCATTGAGCAAATTCTTGTCTTCAGCATCCAGTACTTTCATGCCACTATGGTCTTCTGTCATCACTAAAGAAAATCCAATAAAGTTAAATCACACATAATAATAAGACTACTTGCCTTTTAAAGATATCCAAAGAGAACAGATCACTATATGATGATATTTGGAGCATTCCTGAGGTACACATTCCTAGAACCCACTCAAGCAACAGCTCTTCCATTATGCACTAGAACTGTCCCTTATCATATTTATTATTTTTTTTTCTAATAATAAAATAAAAATTACTAACTAAACTTACCTCAGTAATACTTTGTAAATAGTGAGAAACAGATGGGCTATATGTCAATTTATACATCAGATAGATTTTCCTGATTGAATGAACATTCAGAATGAACAACAAAAGTATAACAAGGGCACAACTTACCAATCCAAGGTATAAGGAAAAATATAAAGATCTGCTTTATTCATCTTCAAGGTGAGATATAAGGAATTCATCTTGTATTTGACTTCAGCTTTGGAATCAGCTCATTCATTTACATATTTTGGCTGTCTAAATAGAAAGCTAGAACACAACAGAATTTTCTCTATAAATCCTACAAATAAAAGAAATAATGCTGGGGTGCCTTGGTGGCTCAGTCAGTTAAGCGTCTGACTTTGGCTAAGGTCGTGATCTCATGGTTTGTGAGTTCAAACCCCACGTGGGCTCTGTGCTGACAGTTCAGAGCCTGGAGCCTGCTTCAGATTCTGTGTCCTCCTCTCTCTGCCCCTCCCCTGCTTGCTCTCTCTCTCTCTCTTTCTTTCTCTCTCTCAAAAATAAATAATAATAAATGAAATAATGCTGAAATTTTGGCATTTAAGTAAATCATATTGTGGTGGTCAGTTTACTAAGGAGCATTACTTGAATATGAACACCTCTGAAGATAAGTATAACATTTTAAGTGCAATTATAAGGAATTCTACCCAAATTGATATTTTCCAAAAGTATAGAATTGCTTTTTTTCCTGATACATGCTTAAGCTATTTTCTGAATTAAAAAAAAATGCATTCTAGTTTATAATGAAAATGTAAGTTTAGATATGAGTTTTCTCATTAGATATTAAAAAATGCATTAGAGAAAGAAAAAAAAAAGAGCAATGTATTTACAAATCATGTAATGTACAATAAAGTACCCTTAATCTAATTTATAATCCATAATAGAGACTGTAATTTTCTACAGGAATGACTTATATTTGTTTATAAATAGTACCTTGAAGGGTTCTGTATTTAACTAAATGCCCAATGACAAATTTGATTGCCCGGATTGCATCTTCAGAATCTGATCGAAGACACAGGGTCAGGAGAACCATTTACCATGGTGATAGTGAAAGGTGGGATTGATGTGGCTTTAGCCTGGGATGTTTTAACTAAAAATGCTTAGTTAGTGGTAGCATCAGCAATGCTATTTTATTATCTTTCAGAATCAGTGCATATGCTCCTCAAAGTGCTGTAGCCCAATAAGTATTGAATTAAAAGGGGGAATTTCAAGCCATATCCTTCACTAGAATATAACTCTTCCCAAAGTGTCAATGTGAAAAATGTAATGCCAAAGTAAATTTGTAACCCTAAATTTCTTTGGAACAGAACATGCTTACATAGGTGTACCAAGGGAGAGAGAGAGAAATACATTAGATTTAAATGTAAGACCTTTCAGTATCAACACTGGTTATAAATGACACCCAAGGTCATATATCTGAGATGTGGAAAGGCGAAAGGTTAGACCAATCTTTTACCACTTTCCTGACTTTTGTTGGACCTTGCAGATTCTGTTTAAAAACTGGTGCCATTTTCAGTTTCAGTTAAATTTTCCAGTTAGCAATTCTCTTTAGAAAGTGACAAAATTACAAGGTCAGAGAGATTGAATGAAACAGACTGATGAGGCAACATTTGAAAAAGGCAGGACAGATAGGATGAAAGACATGTATCAGACAACCAGGTTATCTTTGTGATCCAGAGGCATAGCATAGAGATATATGTCCCTGATATAGCCTTCAGAATGAGAAATTTGGTTAATAGGTAAAGCTAGTTTAAGAGACCCAACCTTCTATAATTCATCATCTCACTGACAGAAAAGACAATCATATTTGTTAACCTCCTGCAATGATATTATCTTTTTCTTTCTTGCAGTATCTTTCGTTTATGAATTTATTTTCTTACCTTATTCTTTCTCTCATTTTTATACAAAGTTGTATGGACAAATACTTCCCCAAATGCTGCATTTCCCTTTTGCAGTAGTCATTCTGGATGTTCATAAATATTCTGACTCTATCCTCAGCACATGGTGGGACTATACCTCCCTGCTGTTTTGAAATTAGGTATAGCCATGTGACTTGCTTTGGCCAATGAAATGTGGGCTTAAGGTGTCAGTGTCACTTCTTGGGGGAATTTTAATAACCAGAGACAGCTTTCCCATGTTCTCATACCCTTTGCTACCAAGACCATGAGAAGCAACTCTTACAGCCTAAGTAATGAGTTTGAAGACAGTGAATACCAGAGCCTCCAGCTATTCTTCAATCAACATGTTCAGGAGTAAGTGGGAAAAGGCCCTTTGTGGTTTTTAGATATTGAGATTTAGCATTCACTTGTTATTGTAACCTGGTACATATGACCCATGATAACTACACTGATGCAATGAATAATAGAGATATATATTCATGAATAGTAGAGAAATTCTAGCTTAAAACATAAATTTATAATTCATATTACTAGACACAAATGCAGCAAGCATCACTGCATTGTGATGCTTGCACTGCATTGTGCAATTTAGTTTCTTCTAAATTAGTCCAGTGTTAAAATGGAAAATTTTTGAAATCTGCTTAGAGAAATGATCAGATACCTGCTGAAATTAACTTCTTTGTATAGTGTTATGAAACTTTGGCAATTATATTTTCTATTCCTCATGATCAGGGTAATAAAAACATAAGATGGAAAATAAGTGGAACACATCTTTCTTTATTTGAAACCATTTAACTCATTTTGAGATTGATCAAATGGCACAATTAATTTTAAAGATAAGAAGATTGAAATTTTTAACTTTATAGTTATGACATAATTTTAAGCTGAATACAAAATAATACAATTGGAGGGGGAAGAATGCCCTTATGATGGGTAATTTACTAACACCTCCACTTAATGATACTTTGAAAAATTAAGTGCACTGCAAGGATCAAGTGATGTATCTATCTCAAAAAGAAGACAATCAAAACAACATTGGAACAGATTTTTTTTATTACTTCCACGTTAGCCATTATAGAATAACATAGAGAACTATATTCCTTATTTATTCTGATTTGAGTCTTTTATTCTTGCAGTCAAATTTCATCCTCTCTCCAGTGTTATCCAAAAGATCTTTCTGTGATTAGAGAGATCTTTTCTACAATACCGTGGCTACTGTTAAGCCCTTAGAATGTGGCTACTGTTACAGAAGAACTGAATTTTTAGTTTTATTTGTTTTAATTAATTTATATATTTCTAGTGATAACCATGTCAACAGTGCAACCTGAAACTAGGGATGGGTCTTGAAGGTCACAAATAAAAGTTTGAAAAGTACCAGCACCAAAATCTTCACATTCAGAGCCTCAGAACTCCCTAAAGTTTAGTAAAGGGTATGAGGGGCACAATTGAAGGAGGTTTTGCCATTGGAGAATTATTATATTGCAAGTAACAATACTAAATTTATTTTGCCTCCTGCAGTTGTTTTGGGTATGGAATTTAAACTGTGAGCATAATTTTCCCCATTTCTTTTTAAAAAGGAGAGGCCATGTTCTTGTCAAGAAACAGACTCCCACAGTCCTTAATACATTTTTTTGCAAACATGACGTTATAAATGTTTCAAATTACTTTTACTTTTACTTCAAATAAAAATTATATTGGTTCCCTCGATTTTGTTTCTACCCAAGTTCAAGAGTCTTCATGTATGTAAAATTTGGAGGATTTTTTTTAATTTTTTTGCCAAAAAAATAGTATTGTGCATAGTATTATGTTATCAACTAATTAATGTCACCTTACTAGACTTCTGAAATCTTTGCCTACCTCCCAAATTTTCAAGTAGAGCCAATTGAGATATAATATGTACCTTTCAGTCTACCTTGGATCTGTATTCTTGATCTGTTTGAAACTGCCATCCATGTGAGTATCTACCCTATATTCCCACTAAATGTTGAAGGATAGGTAAAAGTGTTTTATCTTTGGGTAGGTGCCCAAGGTTTTATATTTTAACAATTTAAATGAAACTACTAGGTGTGGTTCATGATGTCAGATCAAAAACAGATATTGTTATATTTGTGAGACAACTTCAAAATTTGGAACATAATATTCATATAAAATTATTTTCTTGATTAAGTTTATTGTTGTGGGAAACTCACAGAAAGGATTGGACAATTCATAGTAATACTAGACCTGCAAGCTGTAATTGATCTGGCACTGATACACATTTGCTGATATCCATCTGTTTAATTTATCTGTATTTGGATCACCTTCCAAAGTGTCTGTTTTATGTCAAAGTGTCTGTTTATAGTCAAAACAGTTTGTGGCAGGGTAAGTTTTTAAATATTTTCCTTAGCCTCCATCTTAAATAACTTGATCTTCTAAAAATCATGTCACATGTTAAATTTTATTTTATCTTTTTTAATAGAATTTTTATTTGATAAACTATCACATTAACAGAGTACCCTCAGTGGGTTCCTTGCTGCCCATTTTTTATAACTCTTTACTGTGATGTGTAAAAAGTTCTTCATACTTGAGACTAACCTTACTTTCCAGCCCCCTGTTACAGCTGTTCCCTCCTTCTTCTCAGAATTTACATATCAGTCCTTGAAAAATTTTCTGTCTCAACTATTTAGAGAATTCTACCTCTTCCCCCATTTAGCAAATTCTCTCTCATCTTTCAAGACTAAGTTTGTATATCATCTAACCCACTCATTCAGCAAAAAAGATAATAAATATTTGCTTTGTGTATCAGGCACTATGCTTAGTGCTTTATAAATTATATTACTTAATCTTCACAACTGCTGTATGAAGTAGATGTTAATGTTATCATGATTTTACAAATAAAGATAAATGACCACCACCCATTTTTCCTTACCACTTTCCAAGAACTCCCAGTCACCCACCCTCCAATCTTACTGTCTGGGGAAGCTCCATGGATATTATGCCTCTGTTATTGGATGGCACTGATGATTCAACATCTACCACCAGTCAGTTCCTCTAGAATCTCCTCATCTCCAGCAGTCAAATCTCAAAGACTAAATGAATATTGTAGACTGCTATAGATTTAGAGTAAGAAAGAAAGCTCTGATTAATGTGACACAACCTGTTTTCATCCTAAAATCCCAAGTTGAAGTTCAGGTCAGTTTATTAACAAAATGGATTTGGTTACTGCTGTACATTTCCTATGCACCAGTTATAAGCTGTCCTGTCATTTTACTCCAGTCAACTATTAGGGATAATTAAGGAGCAAAATATTATTCATATTCACATTTCATATCACAATCAGTGACATAAAACATTTATTGACCACTATATGTGCAAGAACATCTGAAATATATATCTTATTATATGTATAGTATACACATATATAATGTGATTTGTGATTGAATAACAAGAAATCAGAAGCCTGGAGAGAGCACTGTGTTGGGAGAAGTTGAGAAATATGTTTTGAGACATGTTATTTCTGGACTGTTATGGCAGATCTAACAAAAGGTGATGTCCTAAAGATTTAACAACAACAACAACAAAAACAGAAACATTGGGGCCAAAGAAGTAGAATGCTCTGTCTTGTTTCTTTCCCCCAATATGCCAAGAAACTGTAAAATGTCACCTTTATACCAATAAAGCTTTGGTAAAAGACCTATATTTTAATGTTATAATATGATTTTTTAAATAATATAACTTTGGTGACATGAGAGATTGTTCTCTTTCTTTATACATGATTTAAAACTATTGTTTAAATGGAAAACTGGATTTGTTTAAAATGATATTATGAAGGTTTTTTTTTTTTCGTTTCAAAGCACAGAAGCAAGAAATCTATTCCTATGTGCACCAGTGAGGTTTACATGGAGAAAACTCTGGTTCTACATTCTACATTCACATACTATCTTGAGCCATTCATATGAAAAATTCAGGCCAATGGCCGCAAGAGAGATGGAGGAGAGAATGTGTTGGATAGACCTGTCTGAAGCCATTACCACTTTTGAAAAAGAACAACCTCTGCCTGATCTTCTATTCTGCCAGTGCCCTGAGACAGTCCCTCAGCCAGTATAACAGTAAAACTTCCTGGCATCTGGCCCAAACTTGGACTCCAGACATGTATTGTTCTGATCTAAAAAAGTCACATATGGAATCTATCAGTACAGCAAGCAAAGGAAAGAATGTAAGAGCATTAGTCCCTCTGAATGATGCGTCAGCAGAATTCATTCATAATTCATTCATCCAACAACAGTTTTATATAAAAGAGAAAGCACATTTTAAATTTTACCTTGCTGGAAGAGACACTAAAGTTATCAATGAACCATTTAAACAAAAAGAAGTCACCCCTATATTTATGATATGTAATTACAACTTTTAAAACACCCCATGAAATGTGGGAGATTTTTCTATCAAATAAAAAATAAATTTAATGGTTATAAATTAGACTTGGATGAGTGCAAACATACATAATATATTCAGGTATCACTGGTTACTAGTTTAAATGTCAAAGTTAATTTAAATATATATATATACACATATATATGTATTATATATACATATATATGTGTGTGTGTGTGTGTGTGTGTGTGTATATATATATATATATATGAACTTGGTTACCTGTGAAGAGAAAGAATAAACTTTTTTTCCTGGGCATGAACAAAAATAGCCTCTGGCAGCCAAGTAGAAAGTATAATTGCCTATTATAAGTTTACTTTCCTCCTTATAATAGTAAAATAATATACTTTTTTGTATATATATTTATTTTTGTATATTTTTGTGTAATATGCTTATGTTTGTTATTATTATTGACAAATCTCATCTTTGAGAGAAAGTCCTAAATTATTTTAGTTGTAGATTTTGCACATTTCTTCTGGCAAGTATGAATGGCTGATAGAAAGCGAAATATAAGATTTAAGGTAACTTTAAAGAGAAAGCATAGCAAAGCAAATGGATCACAAATTCCAAGAAGCTCTTTGGGGATAACTGAACAAATTGAATTGCCTGCCTTAAAAACACATCACAGATGGCAGGTGAGGAAATTCTGTTTCCTTGACATTTTTCTAGCCAGTAAATGTGTCCATCAAAGTCACATAATTACAATACTATTTCATTGGCTGAGCTTGTATTCAGTGGGAAAAAAGTAAGAGCATGCTGAGATAAGCAAATGCTTGTTTTCTCTTAGCAGAGGAAATTCTGTCTTATTTTTTCTTAGATTTTATTCAAGAACATACCTATTAAAATTACTATGCACCAAGGGGACCAACATGGCAGAGAAGTAGGGGGATCCATACTTCCCACATTTCTCAAACGATGAGGGCTTGAAGCCAAAGGACTTTGAATACCAAAAGTCTGGGAGGAAAGAGACTGAGTCCACCAGGGAGACACCAGGACAACCTAACGGGCCATAAGGCTACTTCAAGGAACAAATCAAAGCACACTTTGTGGACGGTCCAAAACATCACTAAGAGTAGAGAAATAAAATAACCAAAGTCACAACAACCAAAGTGAGCAAGTAATACACTCCAAAAAATAATTCCTGAAGGACCAGGCCTTAGTGTATGATGCCCCTTTGATATAGCAGTGCTTGCAGGTGCAAAGCACGTAACAAGCTTTTAAAACTCATAAGAGACAGAAAACTAGTCAAAATGATAAAATGGTAGAATTCTCTTCAAAAGAACTTCCAGGAAGAAGTGACAGTTAAAGAATGGATCAAAACAGACATAAGCAATATAACTGAGCAAGAATTTAGAATAATAGACATAAGATTCATCGCTGGGGTTGAAAAGAGCATAGAAGACAGCAAAGAATGCATTGCTGCAGAGATCAAGGAACTAAAAAATTGTCATGATGAATTAAAAAAAATGTTAAATAAACTAGAGGCAGTGACAGTGCGGAATGAAGAGGCAGAGGGGAGAATAGGTGAATTAGAGACAAAATATGGGAAAAGGAAGCTGAGCAAAAGAGAGATAAAAACAATCCTGGATCACAAGAAAAAAATAAGAGAACTAAATAATTCAATCAATGGAATAATATCAGTATCATAGGATTTCCAGAAGAAAAGAGAGAAAAATGGGCTGAAGGTGTACCTGAACAAATCATAGCTGAGAACTTCCCCAATCTGGGGAAAGAAGCAGACATTAAAATCCAAGAGGCACAGAGAGCTCCCTTTGGACATAACTTGAAACCATCTTCTGCACAACATATCATATGAAACTGGCAAAATACAAGGATAAAGAGAGAATTCTTAAAGCAGCAACGGATAAATGGGCCTCAACATACAAAGGTAGACACATAAGAGTAGTATCAGATCTATCTACTGAAATTTGGCAGGCCAACAAGGAATAGCAGAAAATTTTCAATGTGATAAACAGGAAAAATATGCAGCCAAGAATCCTTTATCCAGCAAGCCTGTCATTCAGAATAGAAGGAGAGATAAAGGTTTTCCCAAACAAACAAAAACTGGAGGAATTCATTACCACTAAACCAGCTCTACAAGAGATCCTAACGAGGATTCTGTAGGTGAAATATTGCCAGGACCACAAATTATGAGAGACATCACTACACCCATGAAACCTACAGATAACACAATGATTCTAAACCCATATCTTTCAATAATAATACTGAATGTAAATGGACTAAAAGCTCCAATCAAAAGACATAGTGTATCAGAATGGATAAAAAACAAGACTCACCTATTTGCTGTCTACAAGAGACTCATTTTAGACCTGAGGACATCTTCAGATTGAAAATAAGGGGATGGAGAACTATCTATCATGCCACTGGAAGTCAAAAGAAAGCTGGAGTAGCCATACTTATATCAGACTAACAGGACTTCAAATTAAAGACTATAACAAGAGATGAAGAAGGACATTATAAAAGGGTCTATCCATCAGGAAGAGCTAACAATTATAAATATCTATCCACCGAATTTGAGAGCACCCAAATATATAAAACAATTGCAAACATAGGTAATCTTATTGGTAAGAATGTGGTAATTGCAAGGGAATTTAATACTCCACTTACAACATTGGATAGATCATCTAGACAGAGAATCAGTATTGAAACAATGGTCCTGAATGATACATTGGACCAGATGGACTTGACAGATATATTTAGAACTCTGCATTCCTAAAGCAGCAGAATATACTCCCAACTCTAGTGAGCATGGAACATTCTCCAAGATAGGTCATATACTAAGTCACAAAACAACCCTCAATAAATATAAAAGAATTGATATCATACCATGCACACTTTCAGATCACAATGCTATGAAACTTGAAATCAACCATAGCAAAAAGTCTGGAAAACCTCCAAAAGCATGGAGGTTAAAGAACACCCTACTAAAGAAGGAATGGGTCAACCAGGCAATTAGAAGAGAAATTAAAAGATATATGGAAACAAATGAAAATGAAAACACAGCAATCCAAATGCTTTGGGATGCAACAAAGGCAGTCCTAAGAGGAAAATACACTGCAATCCAAGCCTATCTTGAGAAACAAGAAAAATCCCAAATACAAAACCTAACAGCACACCTGAAGAAACTAGAAGTAGAAGAGCAAACACACCCCAAACCCAGCAGCAGAAGAAAAATATTAAACATCAGAACAAAAATAAACAATATAGCATCAAAAAAACCAAAAAACCAAAAACAGTAGAACAGATTAATGAAACTAAGAGTTGTTGTTTTTTTTTTTTTGAAAAAAAAAATGGATAAATCTCTAGCAGGCTTCACAAAAAGAAAAGAGAGAGGACCCAAATAGATAAAATAACAAATGAAAATGGATTAATTACAACCAATCCCTCAGATATACAAGCAACTTTCAGGGAATACTATTAAAAATTATATGCCAACAAACTGGACCACCTGGAAGAAATGGCCAAATTCCTAAACACTAACACACTACCAAAACTCAAACATGAAGAAATAGAAAATTTGAATCAACCCATAACTAGCAAAGAAATTGAATCAGTTATCAAGAATCCCCCAACAAATAAGAGTCCTGGACCAGATGGCTTCCCTGGGGAATTCTACCAGACATTTAAAGCAGAGTTAATACTTATTCTTCTCAAGCTGTTTCAAAAAATAGAAAGGAAAGGAAAACTTCAAGATTCATTCTATGAAGCCAGCATTACTTTGATTCCCAAACCTGACAAAGACCCAGGGAAAAAAAAAAAGTGAGAGAGAGAACTACAGGCCAATATCCCTGATGAATATGGATGCAAAAATTTTCAACAAGATATTAGCAAGTAAAATTCAACAGCATATAAAAAGAACTATTCAGCATAATCAAGTCAGATTCATTTCTGGGTTGCAGGACTGGTTCAATATTCTCAAATCAGTCAATGTGATACATCACATTAATAAAAGAAAGAATAAGAACCATATGGTCCCATCAATAGATGCAGAAAAAAGCATTTGACAAATTACAGCATCCTTTCTTAATAAAAACCCTCAAGAAAGTTGGGATAGAAGGAACACACTTAAACATCATAAAAGCCATATATGAAAAGCCCACAGCTAATATCATCCTCCATGGGGAAAAACTGAATGCTTTCCCCTGAGATCAGGAACCCGACAGGGATGTCCCCTCTCACCACTGTTGTTTAACATAGTGTTGGAAGTCCTAGCATCAGCAGACAACAAAATGAAATAAAAGGCATCAAAACTGGCAAAGATGAAGTCAAATTTTCACTTTTCACAGACGGCATGATACTTTACATGGAAAACCCGTTAGACTCCACAAAAATCTGCTAGAACTGATACATGAATTCAGCAAAGTCGCAGGGTACAAAATCAATGTACAGAAATCTGTTGTGTTTTTATGCACCAATAATGAAGCAACAGAAAGAGAAATAAAGAAACTGATCCCATTCACAATTGCACCAAGAAGCATAAAATACCTAGGAATAAACCTAACCAAAGATGTAAAAGATCTGTATGCTGAAAACTATAGAAAGCTTATGAAGGAAATTGAAGAAGACACAAATAAATGGAAACCATTCCATGCTCATGGATTGGAAGGATAAATATTGTTAAAATGTCAATACTACCCAAAGCAATCTACACATTCAATGCAATCCCAATCAAAATTGTACTAGCATTCTTCTCAAAACTAACACAAACAATCCTAAAATTTGTATGGAACCACAAGAGACCTCAAATAGCCAAAGTAATATTGAAGAAGAAAACCAAAGTGGGAGGCATCACAATACTAGACTTTAGCCTCTACTACAAAGCTGTAATCATTAAGACAGTATGGTATTGGCACAAAAAAAGACATATAGACCAATGGAATAGAATAAAGAACCCATAACTGGACCCACAAATGTATGGCCAACTAATCTTCGACAAAGCAGGAAAGAGTAGCCAATGGAAAAAAGACAGTCTTTTTAACAAGTGGTGCTGGAAGAACTGGACAGCAACATGCAGAAGAATGAAACTAGGCCACTTTCTTACAGCAAACACAAAAATAAACTCAAAATGGATGCAAAAACCTGAATGTGAGACAGGAAACCATCAAAACCCTAGAAGAGAAAGCAGGAAACAACTTCTTTGACCTCAGCAGCAGCAATTTCTTACTCGACACATCTCCAAAGGCAAGGGAATTAAAAGCAAAAATGAACCATTGGGACCTCATCAAGATAAAAAGCTCCTGCACTGCAAAGGAAACAATCAACAAAACTAAAGGGCAACTGACAGAATGGGAAAATATATTTGCAAATGACATATCACATAAAGGGCTAGCATCTAAATCTATAAAGAACTCACCAAACCCAAACCTGATAAATAATCCAGTGAAAAAATGGGCAGAAGACATGAATAGACACTTTTCCAAAGAAGACATCCAGATGGCCAACAGATACCTGAAGTGATGCTCAATGTCACTCATCATCAGAGAAATAGAAATCAAAACCACACTGAGATACCACCTCACACCAGTCAGAGTGGCTAAAGTGAAGAAATCAGGAGACTATTGATGCTGGTGAGGATGTGGAGAGAAGAGAAACCTCGTGAACTGTTGGTGGGAATGCAAACTGGTGCAGCCACTCTGGAAAACAGTGTGGGGTTTCCACAAAAAATTAAAAATAGAACTCCCCTATGACCCAGGAATAGCACTGCTAGGAATTTACCCAAGGGATACAGGAGTGATGATGCATAGGGCACATGTACCCCAATGTTTATAGCAGCACTTTCTTTTTTTTTAATTTTTTAATGTTTATTTATTTTTGAAGGAGAGAGAGAGAGACAGAGTGTGAGTGGGGGAAGGACAGAGAGAGAGGAATACACAGAATCTGAAGCAGGCTCATGCTCTGAGCTGTCAGCACAGAGCCCGACTTGGGGTAGAGCTCACAAAACACGAGATCATGACCTGAGCCGAAGTCAGACGCTTAACAGACTGAGCCACCCAGGCACCCCTATGGCAGCACTTTCAACAATAGCCAAATTATGGAAAGAGCCTAAATGTCCATCAACTGATGAATGGATAAAGATGTTGTGGTGTATATATATGCAATGGAATATTACTTGACAATGAGAAAGAATGCAATAATGCCATTTGCAGCAACATGGATGGAACTGGAGGGTATTATGCTAAGTGAAATAAGTCAGTCAGAGAAAGAAAACCATATGCTTTCACTCATAGGTGGATCTTGAGTATCTTAACAGAAGACCATGAGGGAAGGGAATGGGAAAAAAAAGTTACAAACAGAGAGGGAGAGAGGCAAACCATAAGAGACTGTTAAATACAGAGAACAAACTGAGGGTTGATCATGGGGGTGGGGGAGAGTGTATAGTGGGTGATGGACATTAAGGAGGGCAGTTGTTGGGATGAGCACTGGGTGTTGTATGGAAGCCAATTTGGCAATAAATTATATTTAAAAAAAGAATTACCATGCATCATTGCCTAAGAATTTTGGGGGTGAGCATTCAGGACCTGGGTTCTAGTGGGTCCTGATCCAGCATGAGCCCCAACTTGCTTTTTTACCTCAATAAATCACTTTCTCAAATGTCCACTGCTTGTTGTGCAAAATGAAGAGGTAAATAATGTTCTTCCCAACTGTCAAGTGTTATGAATATACTGTCTTATTTATATCATAGAGTTCTTCTGTGAGAAGAAAAATACTGAAATACAAAACCTATGAAGTTTTCTAATCTAACACTATCTCAAAACAATGTTTTTGACAGGATTACATGAAATAATATGGCTAAAACATCTAGCACATAACATATACTAAGCAAATATTAATCTCTTTCCCCCAATATCTCATTCTAGTAAAATCTCTATCATCTAAAAAGATCTTTGTGCCAGGTCTAATAGCTGCCACTATGATTACTAAAGTTGAGATAATAGGATTCATGAGTTCTCAGTCTAAAATTATCATTGAAAAAGCAGTTCACTAACTTTTGCAGGACATTTTTGTTAAAAATAGTATTCTATTTCAACATACTAAATGTTATATTTCATCTACACTTTACTTAGCAAAATAATGATTTGTTATTCAAAAAGTGAATATTATTCAGTTGGAGAAGGGAATGAAAGAGTTGATTGAATAGAGTGCCTCTCTGTTCAATCATTAATATATATCTCAGGCTGTGGGTTTCATTAGACTACATTTGAGAACCTGACTCTTGTTACTGGACCAAAGTGGATTCTCTCCTTGGTGAGTTATAGATGGAGACCACACCAGGTGGAGTTACCTCACAAGTCATGTTTATTGATACAAATAAGGAGATTATAGCAAATAATATCTAAGCCAGGGCTCCAGGAACAGTGGTAAGCAGCCTCCTTTTATTTGGGCTTGTGATGAATATTCAGAAGGGCATTTTAAGATCATATTAAAGCTAAGGTAACTGTCAGACACTTTCTGATTAGTCTACACAGGCTTCATCCTTAAGTGTTTCTTTTTCTGTTGCAGCTATTTGTTAGTTCGTTTCTTAAAGATGAAATTGACAGCTAGGCAGAAACTTCTGAAAGTATTCTGAGTTCAGAGAGTCAATCCTGAGTTCAAGGGGTGGAGTGTTCCCAGTGATACTCTCTGTGATATTGACTTGAATCTCTGTAACAAAATCCGATTATGCATTCAATATGAACTGGAAAAATTTTCCTAACTAGTTGAACCTCAGGGTTGTTTTTTTCTATCCTTATAATGGGCATAGGAATACTTTATAGAGGTTTGTCTACATTGAAGATATCTAATGTGTCAATGCTATGATATAAAATAATATGGCAACTACCTTTAAATTTTGTATTATTTTGAGGATATCATGTGCCATGTGTTGTTCAAAATAACTGCTTTAAATTTACTTATGTATTGATATCTCTGAACATATGCTTTTGGGGGATTGCAGGAGATTCCCTCACCATCATTGGACTAGACTGTTATTTATAGCAGAAGGAAGGTTGCTGACCTTCATTCACTATGATTCTGAATTTCTTGTGATCAGTACAAAACAAAGATGGGAAAGGCTATAAAAGCAGATATAAAGACAGCACTGCTTATTTAGACTATAATATCTTTTAACCATGCCTATCTGTTATTATTTCGTGATGGACATATGGAAATGCTATTGATATAAAATGCAAATGACTCTTTGAGTCAATAATAAATTACCGGTACAAGCTATTCAATAACAGGGAATTGATTTGAAACCAGGCAGCATTTTAGACTTATCTATTCTCTTCAGCTGTGCAGAGTTAATGGGTATTTGTAATTGCTTTGAATTTTAACTAATACATCTTTTTCATTTGGACACTGATTTTATATTAGTGTCATATTTTATAGTTTGCAAAATTACCTGAACATTCATAGGTTGACAGAATTGACCATAATCAAAGGCTTTGGAATACAATACATCATTTTAGTGGGTAGAATGTGTTTCTCTATTCAAGAATGTCCTACTTGCCTTTAAATATTTCTTATATATAATTGCTAAGAATTTCTATTTTAATTGTAAAATGGACATGGAAATAGCTTTTAGTAACTAAAAAACATTATCCACATGTACTGTTTATATTTTTTCCAATTACGTTATTTGTCTAGGAAGAAGTTGAAAACCTGTGGCTAGCATTTTAAATTTCTATTTCATAGACCATAGAAATGTTCAACATTAACCATAGCAGAATGTGAGCTTCTAGTTTCCTTTTTAAAAGACTGTTAAAAAAAATCTGATACATTCTCTGAATTTCACTCACCAAGTAACAGGGTAATCTTTTATGAAAAACAAGAGGCACAAGAATATTCTCCAAAGAGATAATTCTAAACTGTTATTTGGCTTGGTTTGGAACTGTCCAATAGCATAAACAGAGTATTACGCTATTTTCAGCTGAAAACAGGTTAAATTAGAAACACATATTATTACAGCAAAAACATAGATCCATTTGTCCATGGTTATTCATTTACATTTCTCCTTGGGGGTTCCTTAGAAGCAAATAATATGCAAACAGCTGCAAGATTATTGTTATGCTATTATTGCTATTTGGTGATTGCCATTTACATGTAAATTACTACTGGAAAAGTACAACTTCTCTTCACTAGTAACCAGACAACAAAACAGTTCTTACAAAGCTGTCTGGGATTGGTTATTCAAAACTTCTTCCTTAAGGATTCATTTTTTAGAGTATTTTTCACTTTTGCATTTCCTAAAAAAATTTTTTAAAAAGCAATTTTGGAGCGAATAAAATAAGAGAACAACTTCATCCTGATTCTGAGGCGGAATAAACCATTTTAAATTTTTTTTTATTTTATGTTTAAAAACATTTTAAAATGTTATGTTTATTTTTGAGAGAGAGAGAGACAGAGTATGAGTGGGGGAGGGGCAGAGAGTGAGGGAGACCTAGAATCCCAAGCAGGTCCAGGCTCTGGGCTCTCAACACAGAGCCTGATGCAGGGCTTGAACTCATGAACAGTGAGATCATGACCTGAGCTGAAGTTGGATGCTTAACCGACTGAGCCACCCAGGTGCACCCCGCCTTTTTTTGTAATTTTAGAGAGAGAAAATGCAAGGCATGTGGAGGGGCAGAGGGAGAGAGAGAATCTTAAGTAGGCTCCATGCTCAGCCTGGAGCCCAACATGGGGCTTGATCCCACAACCCTGAGATCATGACCTGAGCTGAAATCAAGAGCTGAGTGAGACACCCAGACTCCCCTATAACAAAAAATTTCAGAAAAATATGTGTAAAAATATTTAAGAGTAAAGTTCTTGGCATGAGAACTAATTTTACAAAATGGAAAGGAAAAGAAAGCCATGAATCTAGACAAATCACTTAAAGACACTTGAGAAGAGATCAAAGAAGATACTGATTTATTTCCAAATTTTATCTCTGGGTCAGTTTAAATAAAATCCCTCTGTACCTTTAAAGTGTTTATGCCTAAAGATTATCATGAGTATAGCTATCATTAAACTGCCATGAATTAGACAAGGATAATTTTGAAAGAATTCTGCATATGAGTGTTAAGTAATACTTTGACACTTTATTTTTTTACAAAATTAAAGCACTTTTATTTAAAGATATGAATGTTGATATATTTACAAATGGAGCATACTCTATTTCAGTTTTGAATGCTTTACACTTAACATTTTACTAAGGGTCATTTTCCATATTAATTTATGTAACCACAGCAAAATTTTAATGACTGTATAATGTCTCCTTTCATGTCTGTACCATTACTTATTTAAGCAGTTCTCTTTAACAAATGTGCGTTATTTTTTATTTTTTCACTAATTAGGCCATTTTAAGATGGAAATACTTAAGCATACAACTTGGCCTTGTGCGTTCAGTTATTTCTAGAATCAGAACTTCTACATCAAACAATATGTATGTGATTGAGGATTTTTATATGTATTGACAAGTTGCTCTGCAGGGAAGTTGATCAAATTTATACCACCATGATAAGTATAAGATATCAGTTAGTTCATTTGATTCCATTTAAACTGATCAAAGTGTCAATAGTCAACTTAAATTGTGACTCTTTTCTTCCTCCAGCTTCATGTTTCAGAGGATTTTAATCAATCCAAAGGAGTTCAGGTCACATTAGTATAGTCAAGAGAAGGGGGGAACTGGAAGACACATGATACCATAGGAGAATCATAACCCATTTAATCCAGGGATCAATCTGGCTTTTCAATACTTTCATACCTATGATTATAAACCATAGATATTGGGAGAAGAGAAAATATGAACTTAAGAACACTTGAAATGTACAAACAAAAGTTTATTTTATAGGTTTTGTACACTTGACTGATTTGCTATTGGTTTGGGTATGGAATGGGAGAGAAATAAAGTGCATTTTTCTCAGAAACATAAACTTGATTCCAAGGAAATAGTTTAAGGACCAAAAAATATCACATAAACAGCTTACCAGAAGTATATTCCTACATGTTTTTGATTCTTATACCCACTTTCTTTTCATTTTAATATTTCTGAAATGGAATATCTCCTCCCACCCCACCTATCCTGAACATCCTATGATGAAATACTATATTTGCTTAAAGGAGACTACTGTTGCTTCAGTAGCTCTTTTTCCCACCACACCCAACCCTAATGTTAGACAAAGAATGAGTTAGGCAGAGATGTAGTCACAGATGTGGTGTTGTTTTTTTTTTTTTTTTTTTTTTTTTTTTTTGCTTTCCGTTCCCATCTTTACATATTTGTCCACCTTCCTAGTGCTGAGTTGTCTGTGTGAAAGGACTGTTGCAAAGATATAGGGTGCTACTTCATCAAGCAAATTTGAGAGTCAAAAGAAGGGAGATACCCCATGTTGCATTATGTATAGTACTACATACAATATAGGAGAAGTACATGCAATATATGAGTTTTTATGTAAACATTGTCAATATACACTAACTGAAAAGTACATATTTTTCTCTACTTGGTCACTATTTTTAAAGCTAATGTCCGCTTGTTACTCAATACACAACCAGTTAATACACCCCTGGAAGCCAAGGATTTACTGTTGTATTCATGAATATCTTTTTTACAAGATCCATCCCTTAATTTAGCATCTAGCATCATTGAAAACTAAAAGTAAAATGTCCAACTCTTGCCCTAGGTTGTTTTTTCCCCTGAGAATGTTCTCATCTTTGTCTCATATTTCAGAAGTTTGACAGAAATAACTTCTACGCTTTAGAGTTTGTGGAATAGTATAAATAAATCAGTCCAACATAATTTCTACCCTTTAAACATGAAATGTTTTGCCACTAGGTTTTTCTATTACTGTTAGATGAAAATCAGCACTTCTCTTTACATCTGTATATATCTAGCCCTAATATTTCATGCAGAAATAAGAATCAAATTCATAAATAATACATCTTAACCTCCTAGGTGGAATAAATATGAATATAGTGAATTGTGATGCTAATAACAAATTTAACATAATGTAAAACACCTTAATGTCAAACACCTTGGATGCCATTTAACTGATTAAAGTGCCAATAGTTCATTTAAATGTTGAAATTAACCATCATTGCTAATTTAAAAATTCTTTTCTAAAAGTTTTGTTTTACTATTATTCAGTCAAATTCTTAAGGCAAATGGAGATAGTTTTTGAACTCTAACCCAGAATGGAAAATCAAAATAAATTATGTGACTCAAGATGCTTTGAGGGACAGGAAAGATGTTAAGACAGAGAAAGGTGTCCATCTTTAAGAATATCAATACTCAAAGTTAATAAAAAATGAGTGACTGACATGCAATTAAAGAGGTTCATTGGATTGTATATGATTAGAAAAATATCTCTAAGTAAAACTGAGTTAATCAATATTTACTAGCACTCACTAACATTAAGGTGGTATTTAAATTATTTGCTATGATGATATATGACAAAAAAAATTAGGTCTTGAAATTACTATGTCATCACCAGCTTAATTTGAATCAGCAGTGAAGAGTTATTAAATAATAAAGAATAATGACTTTAGGACATAGCATAGAAGGCATATATACTGCTGTGATCTGAATGTTTGTGTTTCTCCAAAGTTCATATTTTGATAATGTAATGCCCAAGGTAATAGTATTAAGAGCTGGGACCTCTGGGAAGTGATTAGGTCATGAGGGCAGAACCTTCATTAGTGTCCTTGTAAGAGTCCCCAGAGGGATCTCAAACCTTCTTTCTGCCATATGAGGACACTGAGAATTCTGCAGTCCAGAAGAGGGCTTTCATCTGAAAAGGTTGGCATCCTGATATTGGGCTTCCAGTCACCAGAACTGTGAGAAATAAATTTCTATGGTTTACAAGCCACATAGTCTGTGGTATTTCATTATAGTGGACCAAATGGACTAAGACATAAACCAAAAGTCCATTCCCCTCTTTATAATAATAGTCAATATTTATTGAGTGTTATCATGCAACAGGTACTATGCTGAGTACTTTATATGCAATATCTTGTTTAATACCCTCAGGAAACCCCTGAAATCAGTGCTATAACTGTCCCCATATTGAATATGGAAGACCTAATGCTCAAAACTGTTAAAAGAGCATGTTTAAGATCATACATGAAGTAAATGATAGAGGTAGGACTTAAGCCCAGATTTTCTGACTATGTAGCCCATTCTCTTGAAACTTGGACATCTAAAAATTGGTGAAGGTAGAATTAACATCCTTCTTTTATATTATATTGAAAATATCCATTTTTTTTCTATAGCTAAGAGCCATGTTACATAAACTAAATACAAGGGCAAAGGCTTGTAAATATGTGTCAGGAAAATTATTATAGAACCTGGCAGAGAAGTCATAAAACAGAGAAAACTAAACAGCATGAAATTAAAAAGTATAAAAGAAATAAAGTTGAGAGGGAAGGATAGAGAGCCAGAAAAACTTTAGAGAAATATCTGATAAGAATGAGTTCAGAAAGACTGCTGGCTCTGAAGCCTGGGATGAAAAGGAGTTAATTTGAGTTCATTAGTACAGTTTACTGTACTGTGGTTTATAGTCGGAATGCAACAATAGTACTTGTATTACTAGGACCTGTAATCCTCACTTTCCAATAGTCCTAAAACAAATAGTAATAAAGGTGAGAATGTGATCAAAACAAGATGGATTATGTACAGAAACCGTGTTTATGGGACCCAGATGAGAGATGTGTCAGGGTTAAGAAATGATACTATTCTAATAAGCTTCTCTCTTGAACACTACAGTTTATAAATTAAGATTCTTCACATGCTAATAAATTAGCTCTTATAAACCAGTGGTTATCGAACTTCAGTGTGCACAGCAATCACCTGGAAGGCTTGTTAAAATACAGATTTCTAGGCTCCATCCCCAGAGTTTCTGATTCTGTAGATCTGGGGTGGAATCCAAGAACTTGCATTTCTAACAGATTTCTAGATGGTTACTAATGCTGCTGGCCTCAAACAGCACTGCTCTGTTAAACAGCCAGTTCAGTGTTGCCACTGCTGAGACTTGAAGACAAGATAAAATAAAGAGTAAGAAGGGAAATGCTTACAGCCCTTCCTTGAAAGCAGGCATAATTTTCTGCTTGGCAGTCCCCTAGTTTTCATCATGCTTTGCTGTGTTGTTTTGCTGGAAAGATAACGTTGCCATCATTACATGAATGGTTAGTCATATGATTGTATAGCAGGACAGATCTGTGTTAGATGTGGCAGGAGTTTCACTCCCTGGAAAAACTCCCTGGAATTTGTTAAGATCAATATGTATAATTTATTTTTCTAAAATATGTTACCTGAATTTCTACCTGGAGTCAAGAAAGTGGTAAGCTAGATGAATCTTAATGGTTCACAGACTTTATTAGGATAGAAATAATGGCCACACTCAGTCCTAGGCTTTCTTCTTGTATGTCCTCTCTGCTCATGATCTCTATTGCATCAACATCCATGGAGGGGCGCCTGGGTGGCTCAGTCGGTTAAGCGGCCGACTTCAGCTCAGGTCATGATCTCACGGTCCGTGAGTTCGAGCCCCGCGTCGGGCTTTGTGCTGACTGCTCAGAGCCTGGAGCCTGTTTCAGATTCTGTGTCTCCCTCTCTCTCTGACCCTCCCCCATTCATTCTCTGTCTCTCTCTCTGTCTCAAAAATAAATAAAACGTTAAAAAAAAAAATTTAAAAAAAAAAAAAAATTAACATCCATGGATCAGCCATGGATACCATCAAAATTTGTATCTCCAGCCTAAACATGTACTCTGAGATCTATACCCATGTATCCAACTGCTTGTTCAACATCTCAATGTGGCTGGTTGTCTCACTTTAACAAACCCAAACCTAAACCCACAGTCTCAACTTAATTCCTAAACTGACTCTTACTTTCTTGCTATCTTAGTAAACAAAAGCACCATATTTGCCATATGTTTAAAGTCAGTCTTTATACTTCTATTCTTATCTTTCACCACATCTAATCAATCAGTATTAAGCCCAGTTTATTATTATACCTATAGATTTTTTCATTATTGTGGTAAACAGGAAAATAGTGCCCTCGAGATAACTGGGTCCTAATCCCGGGAATCTGTGGGTATATTACCTTACATGACAAACATCTGCAGATGGGAAGATGCCTGCTATTTAGCTAACCTTACATTAAGAAATATTTCCTTAGATTATCTCTGTGGAGCTCAGTATAATCACGTGTCCTTAAAAGTGGAACACAGAGGCAGAATAGGAATTAGAGAATGGTATGACTTCAGGAGGAAGGTGCAGAGAGATAAAACTTTGCTAGCATTCAAAAAAGAGGAAGGGGGCCTGAAGCCAAGGAATATGGGTAGCCTCTAGAAGCTTCAAAAAGCAAAGAAACTGCAATGGCATATGTTCCTTCCTGCCTCAGAGAGATATTTTATGTGCTTTCCCCTCTTTCTGGAACACTTTCTTTCCACTGTCACTCCTAGCCCACCCTAGTTTACCCAGCCAACTCCTTTTGGCTACCAGATCTAAGGTAAGATAATACTTGCCCAAGGAAAAATTCTCTGAATTTACATCCAGGTTGGATAATGGTCTCATTTTTCACTTCAATAAGAATGTCTAACGACCCATTGTACCACTTGCTACAATTTGAATTAATATTTGTGGAACAATTTAAGACTTACATTTTCTCCAGTAGACTATGAGCACCAGGGAATCTGAGGCAAAGGAATATGTTTCCTTTTTCCTTAGTAATATCCACAGTACCTGGTACAGAATAGGTTCTCAGAAAACATCTGTGAATAAGCAAATAACTAAAAAAATGTATATATGGATGGATAGGTAGGTGGGCTGATGGAGATACAAAATATGTTAATGGAGAGTCATGTGATTATAAAGTGGCTAAACTGCTGTGGGATGGCCTCTTTTCTGTTCACAGCTAAAAATTTGACAAAAACTTGCAAGATGTATTTCTAATGTAAATTTTTCTTAATCCTGGCCAAAGAACCATTAAAAATCCCAACACATGAGAGTCATTTGTCATTCTGTGACCATTTTTCTATGCTTCCATTTTTATACTTACACACAGGCATTCATCAAATCAAAATTCCTTTGAAGATTGAGAAGAAAAATTGCAGTTGCTTAGAAATGCTACTAAGGCCCATTTTCATCAGGTCTTCCAAAGAGTGACATAAATATATAGCTGTTTGAACATGAATATTTTCTGATTTTCTTGGGAGCTACAGAATTTCTTTTGATCCCTCCATAAGCATTTAAATTTATCAGTGAAAAAGACTTCCCCCAAAATAAACAGTTAAATACCATGAAGCTGCAAATCACAGAAGATTATCATATTACTGAAAAAAAATCACAATTAAAATCCATACCCTTTTTACATAATTATATATGACACCTTCAATTAGTATGTAAAGAGAGAATCTTAAATTACTCCCTGAAATTTAAATATATATGTATATAGTTATATAATTAATATATTATATATTTAATATTAGTACAACTGATTAGTAAAACTTACCAAAATAAGAATCTAGAATGGTAATCATGAATTAAAAATATATTCTAGTTTTCACAGATGTAATTCCATTGGTTCTGACCAGGGTAAAAGATAAAAGATATACATAAATGGAATAAGTAAATGACCTTTCTTCCTCCTCCACCTCTTCCTCCTAATTCCCTCCTCCCCCTCTTCTCTTTCCCCTTCCCTTTCCCATCCCCTTCTCCTCCTCCTCCTCCTTTTCCTTCTAACTGAGACAGGACAACTTAACAGGGAGCACACTCAAATTCAAAGGTATTATGTTAAATAACTTTTATTTTATCCTAAGGACAATAGTGAGGGAATTAAGCACAGTAGTCACCTGATCTTATGTAGAGTTCAGGAATTTCACCCAGGCTGTGTGGGATGAGTTGCAAAGAAGCAAGTGTGGATACAGAACCACTAATTAAAAAGCTATGTTAATACTTCAGGAGACTAAAGATAATGGTGTGGACTAGAGTGCCTGTGGTAGAGAAAGAATAAAAGAAAAATTTGTGGTTTGCTTTGGAGGTTAACACAGCATGGCTTATTATAGATTTGACAAGGAGTGTGACAGATTGAGCAATTAGGTAAAGAGTGTGGCCTTTGCTGAGATGTGGACATAGGAGAAAGAATGACTCTGGGAGGAGGTGAGGAGGAAGATCAATGGCTAAGTTTGGACAAGTTAAGGATAAGATATCTGTGAGTTATATAAATGTCAGTGGGCAACCAAGACAAAAAGATGGGGCTGGACTCTGGCATTAGACAGCAGTTGAAGCAAAGCAGGTAGAAGAGAATGTCTCAAGAAATTATAGATGAGAAGGGAATAAACCCATAAACTCAAAAAAAGAAACAGAAAATAATGATCAAAGAAATTGGAGGAGAGAACAGAAGACATGTTAAAAAACAAAAAGCCAATGAAGTTGTCTGGGAAAATGGTGGAGTAGAAGGACCCTAAGTTTGTCTCATCCACTGATACAACTAAATAACACTAATATAAGAGTAAATAACCTAGAAAATGACCAGAAGACTGGCAGAACAAACTTCACAACTAAATGTAGAGAAGAAGTCACATCAAAGAAGACAAGAAGGGCTACAATGCAGTCTGGAAGCACAAAGGAATGTGGCCTTCCATGGTGGGGAGTGAGACGTTGGTGCAGAGAAGGGCAAAAACCAGACTTTAACACTGGGGAGCCCGTGAACAGGGAGGATGAATGCCCATAACATTTGGTTTTGAAAGCAAACGGTGCTGAATTTCATGAGTTCTTACAGCCAGCAGGACTTAAAATGTGGAATTTTAAAAATTGGCAGGTTTAGTTCTGCAAGAGTATGGAGGATGTTAAGAAGCAGAGTCCCTGCCCTTACAGAGACAACACAACAAACAGCCATTGCAGATACAGCATAGTACCAGCAGTGTGAAAAACACCAGGCCAGATATGAGGGAGAGAGTGATTTGCTCATATCAGAGTATCCCCTAGAAAGACAGGGATCACAGAGAGACCTCTCTAGGAACAAAGCAACTGGCAGGTGACATTTCCTTCCCCTGCCCCCTGCATAAAAAACAGCCACTTGCGGGAACCAGTGCAGCACTGATACTTGCTACTTAATTTACTTGTACCAAGTCTCCCAACCCTTCACAATCAGCAGATCCACCCTTCCCAGTCACTCTTACCTTAGTTCTCAGACTGTAGGTTCCCTCCCCTAGATGACCAGCACAAACCCTGTCAAAACCATATCTCCTGACCTGTGCATTTTGCAGGACTTCAAATCCCTTGGTAGCAGGGGCAAGTATTGTTTTGCAAGTAAACCACATTGCACCTTGTTAAAATGTGTACCACTCTGTTAGGGACCTAACAATGTCCATAATAGGCAAAGAGAGTTTATTCAGGCAACTGACCTGAAAGAAAAAGAAGCCAAGATTTAAGATCAGTGCATGTGCAACACATGTATGAGACACTCCCTGAAGCTCCAGGCCCTGGGGAACAAGGAACACTGTACTGAAGGACACTACAGTAACTTTTCTTCACATAAAGCTACTATCGTTAAGAACAAGAGAAGTAGCTGACTTTCTAACACACAGAAACAGACACAGAAAGTCAGACAAAATGAGAAGACAGAGAAATATCTCTCAGATGAAAGAACAGGACCAAATCACACCAACAGGCAAAGTGAAATTAATATAAGTAATATGCCTAGTAGAGAATTTAAAATAATGGTCATAAAGATACTTATTGGACTTTAGAAAAGAACGGAGGATATCAGTGAGACCCTTAACACAGAGATAAAAAACAACCAATCAGAGATCAAGAACACAAAAATGAAATTAAAATACACTTGATGAAATATATAGCAGACTAGATGAAACAGAGGAACAAATCAACAGCAGGAAGAATGAGTAATGGAAATAAAAAGCTGAACAAAGAGAGGAAAGAAAATTGTGCAAATTGAGAATAGTCTTAGGGAACTGAGTGACTCTATCAAGCATAATAGCATTCACATTATTGGGATCTCAGAAGAGAGAGAAAGAGGGCAGAAAAATTATTTGAAGAAATAATAGCTGAAAACTTTCCTAAACTGGGGGGAAGAAAAAGATGTCCAGATCCAGGTGGTACATAGATCCCCCCAAAAAAATTCAACCCAAGGAGGTCCTCACCAAGACACATAGAAATTAAAATGTCAAAAAGTAGCAATAAAGAAAAAAAAATTAAAAGCAGACATAGAAAAGAAGAAAGTTATATTCAATGGGAAACCCCATACAGCTATCAGGAGATTTTTCAGCAGAAACGTTGTAGGATAAAAGGGAGTAGTATGATATATTCAAAGTGCTGAAAGAAAAAAATGTGCAGCCAAGAATATTCTATCCAGCAAGCTATCATTCAGAATAAAAGGAGAGAGAAAGAATTTCTTAGACAAACAAAAATTAAAGGAGTTCATGAACACTAAACTAACCCTACAAGAAATATTAAAGGTAATTCTTCAAGTGAAAGAGAAAGACCATACATGAGAGTATGAAAAGTAAAAAAAACATGAAAGCAGTAAAAATTAATATTTCTATAAAAATTAGTCATAGGACTCCTAAAATAAAAGAATGTAAAATATGACACCATATACTTAAAATGTGGGGAGGAAAGTAGTAAAGAATGGATTTAAACTTAAGTGACTATCAACTTAATACAGACTGCTATATGCAGTTATATACAAATCTAATGGTAACTACAAATTAAAAGCCAGTAATAGATATACAGAGATAAAGAGAAAAGAACCCAAGTGAAGAAAGCCAACAAATCATGAAAGAAAGCAAAAGAATAAACAATCAGAGAAAATCTATAGAAATGACCACAAAACAAGTAACAGAAATGGAAGTAAATACATATCAACCAATAATTACTCTGAACGTAAATGCACTAAATGCTCCAATCAAAAGACATAGGGTGACAGAGTGGATATAAAAATAAGGCCCACCTATATGCTGTCTGTAGGGGACTCATTTGGGACCTAAAAACAACAGATTGAAAGTGAGGGGGTGGAGAAACATCTATCATGCAAATGGATGTCAAAGGAAAGCCAGGATACCAATACTTATATCAAACAAAATACTTTAAAACAAAGACTGTAACAAGAGACAAATAAGGACACTATGTAATAATAAAGGGGACAATCCAACAAGAGGATATAACGACTATAAATATTTATAAAACCAACATAGGAGTACCCAACTACATAAAATAGTTAATAACAAACACAAAGGAACTGATAACAATACAATAATAGTAGATGGCTGTAACACCCCGTTTACATCAATGGACAGATCATCCAAACAGAAAAATCAGCAAGGAAACAACTGCTTTGAATGATACACTGTACCATATGGATTTAACAGACATATTCGGAACATTCCATCCTAAAACAGGAGAATATACATTCTTTTCAAGTGCACATGGAACATTCTCCAAAATAGATCATATGTTAGGCCACAAAACAAGTATAAACAAATTTTTAAAAAATGAAGTCACACCAGTCATCTTTCCTAATTACAACGCTATGAAATTAGAAAACAACCACCAGAAAAAGTGGACCACTTTCTTTCACCATACACCAAAGCTCAAAATGGATTAAAGATCTAAATGTGAGACCTAAAACCATAAAAATCCTGGAAGAGAACATAGGTAGTAATTTCTCTGGCATCGACTGTAGCAACACTTTTCTAGATACGTCTCCTGAGGAAAGAGAAATAAAAGCAAAAGTACACTATTGAGACTACATTAAAATAAAAAAAAAAAAAAAAACTCTTTCACAGGGACGAAAACAATCAATAAAACTTAAGGCAACCGATGGAATGGGATAAATGATATTTGCAAATGGCATAAATGATAAAAAGTTAGTTGTATAAGTGCTTTATACAACTCAACGCCCCAAAAAACAAATAATACAATTAAAAAATGGGCAGAAGACATGGATAGACCTTTCTCCAAAGAAGACATACAGTTGGCCAACAGACACATGAAAAGATGCTCAACGTCATTCATCACCAAGTAAATGCAAATCAAAACTACAATGAGATATCACCTAACACCTGTCAGAATAGCTATGATCAAAAAACACAAGAAAAAACAGGTGTTGGCTAGGGTGTGGAGAAAAAGGAACCCCGGTGCACTGTTGGTGGGAATGCAAATTGGTGCAGCCACTCTGGAAAACCATATGGAGCTTCCTCAAAAATTTTTAAATAGAACTACATTACAATCTAGTAATCGCACTGCTGGGTATATACCCAAAGAATACAAAAACACTACTTCAAAGGGATACGTGCACCCTTATGTTTATTGCTGCATTATTTACAATAGCCAAATTACGGAAGCAGCCCAGTGTCCATCGAGAGATATTCATCCCAGTCAGGGAAAGACAAATACCGTATGATTTTACTTATATGTAGAATTTAAGAAACAAAACAAATGAGCAAAGGAAAATTAAAAAAAAGAGAGAGAAGCCAAGAAACAGACTGTTAACTATATAGACCAAACTAATGGTTACTATAAGGGAAGCAGGTGAAATAGGGGATAAGAAAAAAAAAGTCAATGAATGAGAATGTTTCAAGAAGCAAACATGCCATAACAGTGTCCTCTGCAATGGGGGTCTAAAAATCTAAAATTTACATTCCTGCTTTATACTCCATATGAGTGAGGCTGGGGAAAGGGAGACATAGAGATTACTTCAACACAATAGTGATAAATGTCATAATGGAAGTACATACAGAGTGTTCTGGTGATCTTAGAAGGAGAATTTAATTCAGCCTGGAACAGCAACTAGAGAGAAGGTGGGGGGAATCCAAGCAGAGGGACTAGCATGTACACAGGCAGTGAGTTTAGAGAGATGATAATAATAGCTCAGATTTATTTCTGATAGGACACCTTGAGGCAGGAATAACACTGAGTATCTGAGGCTATTGAAGAAAGGAAAAGCCAAACCATGCATAGTAAATTTGGCCTCCCTCCATGTTCTAGTTGAGCCTGGTTGACATCACTGGATAACTTCACTCTAAATTAGACTAAGAGCACTCTAAGGGCCACAATCCATACGTACACAGCTTTCTAAAAACTCTGTAACCAAGAACTATTTACCTACCTTCTGTACATGTTTCCTTACCTTTAAAAGTAACACCCACTGCTATGGCCTGAATGTTTGTGTCTCCCCAAAATTCATATTTTGAAAACGTAATTCCCCAGATGATGGTATTAGGAGGTGAATCCTTCAGGAAGTGATCAGGTAATGAAAGTGGAACCCTCGTGCATGTGATTAGTGCGCTTATAAAAGGCCAACTTTCCCCTTCTGCCATGTAAAGATACAAAAAGTCAGCAGTCTGAACATGGAAGATAGCCCTCACCTGATCATGCTGGTACCTTGATATTGGACTTCCAGCCTCCAGAACTATAAGCAATAAATTTCCACTGTTTATAAGCCACTAGGCTCTGGTATTTTGTTATAGCAACCCGAATGGACTAAGATAACCATCTAATAGAATTATTGTGAGAATTAAATAAAAGTAGTAACGGATGTAACACACCTCATAAACAGCCTGTCTGACACATATTAAAGGCACAGCATGTTGTAGGTGCTGATAGTGATGGGGCTTGCGTTAATATTGGGGACAATAGGAGTAGTAATTATACTAACAATTGAGGAAATAGAATGAGCTGCTCTTGCTTATTTACTGTTTTCTCCAAAGCTTTAGAGTTTTTAAGATTTTTTGACATTCATAATTTAATTTTACATACAGATTTCATGGATTGGTCCATTATGCACATTCCTATAGTTAACTTGCCAGTGAAGACATTTTAGTAATTCGGATGAATCTTATATATCTTCTGAGAATACCATGAAACATTATGCTTAAATTTTGAATAAGCAATAAAATTCCCAAATGTATCATATACACTTTTTACAAATGAAATCAAGTGATGCAATATTGTTAATGCACCAAAACTTCAGTTTCTAAAACTGGACCATATTTAAAAGAAAGTGTTATCCTTGAAAGCAACCCACTTGCCTTGATAAATCTAATATTTATGAACACTCCAATTTTTTTCTTTGAATATGGAGCAAAATTAGTGTTTTTGATTTATGCTCTGCAAATACAGAACCAACTGATATTTTCTTTTTCTTAGCATTAACTTGTCAGTAGGGTTATTATAGACTTTAATTGTGTGCCGTAAGTTACTTAATCAACTTTATAAAATAATGGAAGTGTATTTTGCTATTAATTATAATTATATTACAAAATGAGCAACATAAATGAAAGATATTTGGAAACCCTTCAGTGATTTTCTCAAAGATGGCCACATAGACTTAAAAGAAATTATACATACTGAGGTTTATTTTCATTCATTGGCAATAACCTTAATGATGACTAGCAACTTACATATGCAGTTCATGGACAGTTCAACCCCTGTCACCCATTCACATAGGTTGTCTACCTGCAGATATTCCCTGCTCAAAATGTACTGTCACCAACATATATGGAAAGAATTGCCAGAATCAAAGGATTAACTATTCCATTTAGGAGTTCCAGCTGGCTAATGGGATTCGCTTTGATTTGCTGTCAGATTTAGCCTCATATATTTATTTTTTCTTCTCTTAAAAATATAGTTTTTCATAGAGATTCTGCTCACATAATGCCAATGAAAAGTTTCCAATTCCAGATTTCCTGTTTTTCTGTAGCAATACAGACAGCTACAAAGAAAATCTAATCATACTTTTGCATAGGGAATGTACTCATAAGGGCCTGTTGGACCCAGAATAGATAATTAGACCCTGATGTAATTCACCAAGAACCATGTAAAGTTATAAATGTTATCATAATTCCTCTCCTTTACTCATTCACTCAGTACATATTTATTAAGCTATTCTTTGTTCTGAGAAGCAATGAGCTTGACCTCCTTTACCATGTAATCTGGGAGAGGAGAGATGATTTGGCCCTGTGTTACTGGTATTAGTTCCATTGGAAAGTTATGAAGGGCATATAATCAGGTATTTGCTGGTAACTGGAGTTAAAAATTGAACAATACACTTTTGTATCTAATTTCAAAGATGGTTCACCCTCAAATTCAATTTATAATGTCATTTGATTTTGATTATTTTTTAATGATACCAAAGATGGATTTATAGATGGGGATACCACCAAAAGCAAGAGTTGGTTCAGTAGGTGAAATGTCAGAAAATAACAAAGGATTGTGAGGATAGAAATCAGAAAAGCTAAATAGAAAAATGAGATAAAAACTGTGAAAGATGCAGGTAATAGATATTTTTAAACTCCTTAAAAATATCAACAAGAAAGATAAAGAAAATGTCTTTTCACAGTTGATAGAGAAAAAAAGGGCTCATAACTGCTTCCAGCAATTCAATTACATATAAAAATGAACTTACTGAGCATGACTTTTCCCTGTAAACTCAGTTTTTACCAAAATAAGTAAAATATTACCTTGGAGGGTCAGACTATAAACCCTCCATAATCTGTTTAGAAAAGCTCTTTTTCTTCTGTGTTCCCTTAAATGGTGGTATTGCCTGATAAAATTCAGCCTCCACATCTTACTGGCTATTTGTCCTTGAGAAAATTAACTTTTCAAGCCTCAGTTTCACAAATTATGAAGTGCATGGTGCAGATTTAAAGGAGATAATGAATATAAAGTGCCTATGCCTGGTATATGGCTAATGTCTAATAAATGATAAATTGTAGTTTTGTTCTTTTATTAAAAGTATCTGTTTATCAGCCAATTGACTTCACTGGACTAGAAGGAATCTTCAAGTCAAGGGTTATATATTATTCATTTTTGTATCCTTAACACACAACTGATATCTAGCACATTGAAGCTACTCAGAAAATGTGTGTGCAGCAAAACTGCACATTCTGATCATCTATCAGTCTGAAATGCCCTTACTAACACCTGGTGATTTGCCTAACTTTGACTTAACTTTCAAGATCCAGCTTAAATGATCATTCCCCAGAAAGGCTTCCCCATGGCCTTAAGTCTGCTTACCCAACACAAGCAAAGAAAGTTGCCCCCCTGCACTGTGTTTCAAGAGTATTGTATTATCTTACACACCATTTCAAATATGAAGATATTGTAATTATTTGTTTCTGTTTCTCTTTTAATCTGCTTATCTCTTCATAGTTAGCACTTATACAGTATCTGGCAAGTGGAAAAGTCTCAATATATATCAGTTTAATTAATTGTCAATTAACTGATTTTTTACATTTATTATAAAAATTAATTACTATATTTTCTCTAGGGATACTAAAGACATAAAGAGACAATATGCTCCAAGTTGTAATGAGGAATATTTATGTTCTCATGATGAACATAATTTCTTGTGTTATGTTGGACATAAGAAATAAAATAAAATTGTGTTTACATATCCCGGATTAAAAAAATATATACTTATTACCAAAAAGCTATAAGAACTAGTCTTGATCATTTTTATAATGCCCTTTTATTGCTAATATTTTTATTAAACCAGTAACATACTTATTAAACATCAACTACTTGCCCAGCACATATCTTAAAGAAAAAATAAAATTACCTATGAATATTACCCCTCCTACTGCTTTATAACATTGGTTAGAAATAAATATGGCTATTGTCATACTTGCAGTTGCTGGTATTATTTCCTAATGTCTTCATCTCATTTGAGTTTATGATTTCTGGTTTCTACTTAGTTTCAATCATAACTTAGAGGTTTGTTCTAAATAATGCTTCACCATCCACTTTGTTAGATATATCTCTCCTGTTCCCTGAGTTAGCTCAGTCCTCATCCCTGCTCATAATTTATTGAATACTAATATGTGACATTATTTGTCACCATTATCTAAAATTTCAGTTCAGGGTATATAAAAGCAATACTCTCAACCTGTAGATCACTCAGTATTCTTTTAACTTTAGAATAGTGTTTTGTTGAATTAGGAAAACAGATGTAGCTAAATCATCCATAGCTCAATAAAGATGAGATTAAGCCTAGGATTGTCAAAGTAAAGGTACAAAATAACAAGCATCATGATAATAATGACCTTGAGAATTTGAGGTAACTTGCTCTTGAATATGGTATTCAAGACACGCCATTTCAAATTCTTCTATTCAATATAAATGGAAATAAAATTTCTTCATATATCACTCCTTATGACAGTGGCATTTCCCCATCTTTTCAAAAAAAAAGTCACATATTCATCTGTATTTGGGCTTAGAGCCTGCCAAAAGTTTGATTTACAACACTTCTTTTGCTTTTCTCCTAATTTACTTTTAAAAATCTAAACTCAATGCTCTACTACTATTGAGGCTTATATCTTCAATTCTGAAGGAAAAATAACTATTTTAGATGTGCAGCCATCTTTTAATTTTTTACAGTTATTTTTGTGGTTATCATTAATCCAACTAATGATAAATTGTATCAAAAATAGCATAGAAATTATTACTTTTTACAATCTGGAAAGTCATGGGTAGATCCTTCTAAACAAAGATAACATATGATTGTTTATTTAAAAAAACAAAATATGTATTTTTTAAACCAGGAGGAATTTATATGGGCAACTTTCAGTTATAAATATCATGAAAATAAACATGTGCCTAGTTTTTCAAACTTGAAAGAAAATAGGGCAACACACAAGAAACCAAGCAATTGAGATAAAAGAAAAACAATATATCCCCCCCATTCTTATTTAGATTGCACACCAAGAAGGGCCTATGGTGATGTCCCTCCATGTCTATACCTGCAGGGAAAAGTGAAGAAATTATAAATGGGACCAAACATTTTGATTAAATTAACATTTTTTACTAAAATATATACAATTACTTAAATATATGTAAATATGTATGTATGCATATATATGTAATACATATATAAATGTATATATTTTTTCTATGACTTAGAAATGTATGGTACATAAAAGATTTGGAGTGGAAGAAATTTATATTTTACTAAAGATTTTACTTATTCTCCATTTTGCTTTTATATATAAAACACTATCTCAATATATTTGTATAACAGAGAAGTTATATAAAATAAAAATTAAATCTCCATTTGAATATTCAGTCTGCTTTGCCTATATGGGAAGCTCTTAGTGTGAACCAGTAAGTTCACAGAGTTTAAATGTGAATTTTATTTCACACTGGAAACATTTCAGAAACTATTCAGTTACTCATTCATTCATTTAAAAATATATTTATTGAGCACTATGTGTCAAGTAGTATTCTAAATACTAGCACACTCATGGAAAAGAAAAATTAGGGGCTCCTGGGTGGCTCAGTCGGTTAAGCGTCCGACTGCAGCTCAGGTCATGATTTCTCGGTTCGTGAGTTCGAGCCCCGCATGGGGCTCTGTGCTGACAGCTCAAAGCTAAGAGTCTGCTTCCGGTTGTGGTGTCCCTCTGCCTCTCCCCTGCTCACTCTCTGTCTCTCAATAATAAATAAATGTTAGAAAATTTTTTAAAGAAAAGAAAAAATAAAATCCTTACATAATAAATCATTGTAATGTAAAATATCCAGATGATTATATTAAAAGATGAGGATTTTTTTCTTGTTAAATAGCTATGTCAACTTATCCATTTAATGCTACTTAATTAAAATTTTAGTCATAAATATATATATATATATATATATATATATATATATATATATATATGAAATGTCCTGAAGTAGAAATCACAAACCTGAAATCTAATTCCTTACTGGGAATTTAGGCAAGCCATTTCATCACTATGAGCTTCAGTTCCACTGGTAAATTACAGTGCATTATCAAGTTGATGGGAAAATACAATCAGGAAAGAATTGAAATACACTGAGAAGTACTTTAACAAAAGTATGCAAAGTACTTGGGAGTAAAAAGAACAAAGCAGTGCCTGTATTTGTAATAAATACAATTTGAAGGATGGATTTGATAGAGCTGGGAAGAAGTCAGAGATATCAGTTAAAAGGCTCCTGGATTGCTCAGTTGGTTAAGCATCTGACTTCAGCTAAGGTCATGATCTCGGGGTTTGAGTCCCGCATTGGACTCTCTGCTGTCAGCACAGTTTGCTTCAAATCCTCTGTCTCCCTCTGTCTCTGCTCCTCTGCTCCCTCCTGCATGTATATGAGTTCTCTCTCTCTCTCTCTCAAAAATAAAAAAAAAAATGTATTATAAATATTTACATATAAAATAATGGGTCCCTAAGCATTGACACCAGTAGTGAACTTGATAAATAAAGACTGACTTGAAGGATATTGAAGAAGTAGAATTAACAGAACTTGATTGATAAACTGGATAATGTAAAGTGAGATTGAGGAAGAGAGAGTCATCTAAGTTCAGATTGGTTTGGGGTGCCATTAACTAAGATAGAAATAAGAAAGAGAATATACAATAAGAGAGATAAGAAAATGAGCAGGCTAGGAAGGGATTTGATTTATGGGTCCTTTTGGAATATCCAGCTGTAAAAATCCTTTGGCAATTGGATATATACATCTGGCACTAATGAAAAAGAATGATATGATAATAAACATTTTGAGTTATTATACATTTATTCAGTAAATATTTATGAAGTACCAACCTGTTCCTCAGTGGTGGGGACTCAGCAGTAAACAAAGAAAAATCCCTGCATCAAATATTTTATATTTTATTGGAGGAATCTGGACAAAAAAAAATTTAAATATGTAATTTGTCACATTATGTTAAGTACAATGAAGCAAGAATAAAGCAGGATGAGTGGGATAAAGAGTGCCAGAAAGTAAGGGTAAGGGTTTCTAATTCAGATACTGTGAACAGAAAAGGCCTGCATATTGGAGAAACAGCAAAGAGATTAATACTGCTAATGTTGAGTGAGTGAAGGGAAATATGATAGGAATTATGATTATAGAGATAGTAAGAGAACAGGATATGTAGGGTCTTAGAGGTCATCAAAGTACTTTGAATGTCACTATGACTGATAGTAGGAGCCCTTGGAGAGGTGGAGGAGAAGAGCACGATCAAACTTATTTTCTAAAGGATTGTTATGACTACTGAGTAAAGAATGAGCTGTAGAGTGTGATGGTAGCAGCAGGAAGACAGCCTAGGATGCTATTATATAAATTTAGACAAGGAAAAGCCAGGTTTGGAACAAAGTGTTTGGCTGTAGTTAGGGAGAAGTAGTATGATTCTGGACATGTTTTAAACATAGAAATGACAGGATTTTCTGATTGATCTGAATTGGAGTGTGAAAGAAAGAAGTATAGGATGACTGTAAGGATGTTGACCTAAAGAATTGGAAGAGAGTATTGAGGCCCCTGGGTGGCTGAGTTGGTTGAGCGACTTACTTTGGCTCAGGTCATGGTCTCACAGTTAGTGGGTTTGAGTACCACATCAGGCTCTCTCTTCTCAGTGAAGAGCCTGCCTCAGATCTTCTGTCTTCTTCTCTCTCTGTCCCTCCCTGTGCTCTCTCTCTCTCTCTCTCTCAAAAATAAAATGAGCATTAAAAAAAAAAAAAAAAGAATTGGAAAAGAAGAATGGAATCGGCTCTTAACAAATGGGAAAAATTGTAGCAAAAGTGGAAGGCCTAAAATTTAAGTGAGAACCCCATACAAATAATAATGTACATAGATTCTTGATATAGGAGATGGGAACAGGGATGAACTCTAAGGCTACAGAGACTAAAATACATAAATTGAAATCAAAGTCATGAGACCAGATTAGATCATTAAGGAGTAAATGTTGGTGAGAAATAGTTTGTAGAAGAACACACTTAAAAATTTGGAGGTCTTTGAAATAAAGAATCAGAAAACTGATTTGACCCAGATACTTAAGTAGGAGGGAAAAAAAGAAGAGGAAGGAGGAGGAGGAGGAGGAGGAGAAGGAAAGGAAGTCAAGAAAAGAAAAAAGTACTTTAAAGTGGTCCCTTGTGTCAATGATGCTGGTTGGTCAAGTAACATGAGGACAGAGACCTGACCATAAAATTTTAGTAACATGTAACTCAATGGTAACCTTGACAGGTAACCTGACAAAAATAGTTACAGGAAGTGTCGGGGCACAAGTATAATTAGACTGTTTTCAAGAAGAAATGAGGCAGAATTTTTAGAGAAAGCAAATAATAGATTTTTTCCCAAGAAGTTTTTCATAGGGAAGGAAAAAAAAAACTGATAGTTACACAGAGAGAGGAGAGAATTGCTTGAGCAATACCATACCAATCTATGGTATTTTGTTATAGTAGCCTGAACACTCTAAGATTCATGAATTGTTGGTCCTGATGAGATTGAAGTGTTGTTAGAATCAGAGTGCAGAGGAAGGTAAACTGGAAGGGTGGGGTTGAGGTTCAAGAGTAAGATATTTGTTTGTAGTTGAGATTATGAAAGGGTTTCAATGTTTTAGTAATGACAAGGTCTAATATATGCCTAGTGGGATGAGTTGGAGGACAAGATCACTGATGCAGAGGAAGGAAGAAACAGAAAGTGCCAGAGATGTAGAGTAGTTATCTTCATAGGCATTAAAACTACTAAGAATCAAGACAGGAGTACTGTTAGAAAATTAGATGAACTAAATTTATAAACTAAAATTTTCAAGATATGAAAGTGACTGAGCTGAAGTTCTATATAATTCTAAAATAAGGGATCAATGCAGATATGGTCTGGCAACAATAGTCAAAGCTGACTGTTTCAGTGAGCAGAAAATGAGATATTCTGGAAGGACAGTGAGAAACCAGGAAGTCCCCCGTTCCACATCCATTGTCCCTATGACATGAGTATTGATGTAGGGGACATAACCTCCACATCAGAGAGCTGCAAGGAAAATAATGTCAGGAAGGGAGAATCAGGTTTCCAGTGGAGCAGAATGGGGAAAATAAATTGAGAGCGAAGACAGTGCTGATGATTGGCTGCATTTCCATAAGGCACATGTACAGATTTTAGAAATTGGAGAAGGGTGGAACTGGGGGTCAGAAAGAGCAAGATAAATAACCATATGGGGATTAGAGTTTATGGAATAAGTGAGGGCCTGGGAGTCTTGGGATTAGTGTAGTGACTGAAAGAAACATGAAAGAGGGCAATATGAGATTAATTTTATCCTGAGGGTTCCAAGGCAGGGAAGGTTGCTTACTTTCAGGGTAGGAAGGGGTGGGATGCCTTTTCAGGAACACCCTGAGATTTGGGGCTCCTTCTGAACTTCCATTTCATGTCCAGCAGAGGGACAGTCCCATTGTGAGTATAGGAAGGGACATTCTTTTGATGCCTGTGAATAGTAGTTTGCTGAGGGAGTTGAATTTAGCACTGTCTCAAGGATAGAATAACTATTTACATCTATCTAGCCCTTAAATCATTTTGTCCTAATTGTGTAACTGTCACCTCAGAGTGAAACACCTTGAGAACAAGCAATATCTATCAATTTTGTATCCCCATGCTTGTCAAAGCGCTTGGCACAAAGTATCCTCTAAATCAACTTTTTTTTAAGTTTATTTATTTATTTTGGGGGTGGGGAGAGAGAGAGAGATCAAGAGGGGAAGAGAGAAAATGAGACAGCGAGAATTCCAAGCAGGCTCTGCACTGTCAGCACAGAGCTCAAAGTGGGGCTTGAGTTCACAAACTGTGAGGTCACAACCTGAACAGAAACCAAGAGTCAGATGCTTAACCAACTGAGCCACCCAGAAGCCCCTAAACTCATTACGTAAGTGAATAAAATAGTATAAAATTGGCAACCTGGCAGTATTATTTAAATAATTGTTTATACATTATATGTATTACTCCTGGTAATACGGAAATTTTTATATTTGTATACTACAATGTTATGTGTGAACAATTCTACCTTAGTTCTATGTTTTCCCTAGTTATATTTGAAACCGGGTCTAACACTGAGATATGTTTCCTTGACAACATTTGTAAGAAAACAGCACCCTTCTCCTCCTCATTTTCTAAGTGTTAAACTCTTCAAAGAGTATTCTGTAGGGTGCATGGGTGACTCAGTCGGTTAAGCACCCCACTCTTGATTTTGGCTCAGGTTATGAACTCACAGTTCGTGAGTTCAAACCCCAAGTCTGGCTCTGCTCTGACAGTCCAGAGCCTGCTTGGGATTCTCTCTCTCTCTCTCTCTCTCTCTCTCTCTCTCTCTCTCAATCTCTCTCTAAAATAAATAAATTTAAAAAATATTTGAAGAGTTTTATGATTATTAGAGCTGGTTGAAGCTTGAAAATTCTGAACACTAGTCCCTGACTAGAAGACTGGGTCTTCCTTCTAGCCAACTTTAGCCACTGAAAAATGTGAACTAAACAGAAAAATGGAACTCACAGGATAAAATCTTGTTATGCAAGAAAAGAGAATAGGTCTCATTTTCTCTTGGATCAGAAATTAAATACTCCATCTGTGCAGGTCTGCAGTCATGCTTGGACAGAATGACAATGTGCAGCTGGACCAGTTCCTGGAATAAGCCCTCTCCAATTCAAAGAGAAGAAGAGGGTGATGTCAATTAACCCCAAAGTTCAAGCTGTATTCTTCTATACCAGATTGTCAGAGATCTGGCACCCATTCTTTTAATGTATGTCCCTTTTGTCTTTCAAATATGTACATATATTTAATGTGAGCCTTTTCCTAATGGGGCAAAAAAAAAAATTAGGGGAAGCCATGCTTGCCCATTTGTGAGTCAGAGTTTTCAGGGGGTAGGGATTCACTGAAGCCAGAATGGTGCTAGCAAGGGAAAAATCAGTCAGAAAAAGTCAGAAAAAATCAAATGATATGATTCTGGATTTTTTTTTCCTCAGCAAGGCATGAACTCAACCTGTGAATAGTCCAAAGGCTTTTATTATCAAGCTCATTCTCATTTCCATACTTACATTTCTGGTGTTATCTTGTTAAGAAAGCTGGCATTTCCATGTGTCATCCTCTCTAAGGATTCTCTATAAATAATTTCTATTCAAGTTTAAAAACAACATATTTCTAAGTGGCCAATTCATGTTCAGTCATGAATAAATACAGAATTTTATTAAATACATTTTAGCATCTGCATAGATCAGTGTTTCATAAACCCATTCATCAGAATATTACTATATGTTCTTATAAAAATGAATTTTCTGGTTAAGCAAGTTTAAAAACACTGGGTTACACCATTAAACCAACTTTTTATATCAGAACTTCTTAGAACATTTAATATATGTATTTGCTCTATGACTCTCAAAAAGGATGTATAGCATGAATTTCTAATGCTTTTTTAATCCCAGAAACTCCTTTCTTGGAATCCTTACTAACAATCTAGATGTAATTCACAAAATACAACTGAGAAATGCTGATCTAGGTGATATATATATATTTTTTTTGTTTAGTCTACTGATGTGTAGAAGAACTATAAAGTTATCACTTTTGAATTTTGTAATGAAGCACTCTACTTGGATATGATGTTAAAAAACTTTATTCTACAGAACTCAGTTTGCTAGTAACCTCTGTCTGTATCTATGTATATATGTATCTATATCTATCTACCTATCTGTCTATCTATCATTTATCTGACTAACTAATGGTGGTCCATACCGTCTTCGTTCATGCTCTTTTTGTCAAGTTTGGGTGTCAGGATGATACTGTCAATATCACATAATGAATTGGACATCCTCCCACTTGAGGCATCATTTTAAAGTACAATTTTGTTAACATTCAGTGAGTCTTTTGACCTAACTAGCTGTATGATCGTGATTTTTGTATCTCATTTTTTTATATATGCCAAAATGGGGATATTAGTACTTACTACATAGAGTTCTTGTGAAGAGTAAATGAAATTATGCCTATAAAGCACTTAAATAACATGGCATATTAGCTATTGTCATTGTTACCATTCAGGACAATGTGAGGCTAGTTTCTGTCATCAATCATCAATCACATATGTTCTCATTGAAGACAGTCATGTTTTTGGCATGCATTGGAATGGTATTTTCAAACCTCTGGCCCATTTGTTCATTGACCACTAATCTCTTGGCTCAGCAAGTGCTGATAGATGTAAACTTCTGAAGAGTGACTCTTATACTGGGAGATGTTTGTGTGCCTGGTAAGCAACATGTGTGACGGTTTGTATTTAGATGGAAAGCATGACTTGACAGGAGCCTCAGGGGAGTCATCATTGCCTAATAGGTTTCCTTAATGACCAGTCAATTAAGAACTTGTATTTGTAAAATGCTTTGCCATCATTGTTTTTCTTTCAATTCTCTGAGCCATTACTATCATCTTACTGATGAAACGGAGACAGGAAAGCTTATTGACTTGCTTTTGGCCAAATGGTCTGAAATTCCAGGCACTCTTGGGATTTAGGTCTGAAGAACCCGCCATTTTAAGCAAACAGGGTTTGGTTCTCTCAGAAGATGCACTCAAGAGACAACAGGACTGAGTGTAGCCTGATCACAAACCATGAGAGGCTTTCAGGGCTTTCAGTATATAAAACAATTCTGTGATTGTACCCAAATTACTCCATTAATAGCCGTTCTCTAACAGGCATGATTGTTTACTAAACTATTGGCCAGTACCAGAATCAGACACTATGAAGTAGAAGAGCTGTATTTTACTACATGAGATATTCTAGCATCAGCAGCATAAAAACCAATCTTTAAGTAAAAATTACAAAAAAAAATCCTATAGCTTTTTGTAAACATGGTAAATATAGCTGTGCATATAGAAAAAAATCAGACATTTTACAGCCCACATAAAGGATTTGGGGTTCCTTGTGAAAGAAATAGCTATGAATAATGCTTAAAGGTATTGAGTTTGAGGCTTGTTTAAGGGTGACTATTAGAATTTTTCTCATATAAATATCTTTTATTAAATATTGGAAAAAATAGCCCAAAACATAGAGTCATTATACCTGGAATAAAAATTATAAAAAATCTTTTTCTTCTATGTACAGTTTACTTTTTATATATATTGTAATGAATATCCATTATTGCTAAATTTTTTGAGTAGGAATATGCACACACACACACACACACACACACAACTTCAAATAGTACTTATGCTTTATCTATTATTTTATTGTGAGGAAGGCTGAAACTATAATTATAGAAACAGTCTGCTAACTTCTCTTATAAAACATTCTCTCAACATTTGAAGATATGTTCTTTACTCTTGGATTTCAACTTGTTAGTGACAAATGAAATAAGATGTATGTCAGTCTGTAACAAATTTTGCAGTTCAAAATAAACATGTAAAGAATGTGTAATTACTATTCTCAGCAAGCAGATAATATTTAATGTTGAAAATACTGTGATATAGTTAGAAAAACTATCTAGCCATTTTACATGCAAGATAAATTCACTTTTTCCTAATATATTTTTCCTTTAAGCTAATATAAAGGGATATAAATGATTAATCAAGTTAAGTTATACATGTGATGGATAATATATGAAAACATATTAATAAAAATTCATCAAATGTCATCTCCATATGAGGTACTACACTACACTCATGTGCCAAATTAAATATAAGATATAGTCTCCATTGTCACCATTGCCTATAATCTAGATTTTCCTTATCTTTTGCCTGGGCTATTTCAGTAACCTCTTAAATGATATTTTTGTTAGAATACCACTATATTTAAAATGTAAATGCAATCATGTCTTATAAGTCTTCTCAGAGTGACATCAGCATGATGGTGGCATGAGGCATTCCTTTTTTCTTTCCCCTTTGATTTACAACTAATGAGAGCTCATAGTGGTAAAAAAGGTGCTTCTGCATAGCGTACCAAGACACCCATGTGTGCATCAGCAAGTGGGTGTATAGGAACAGAGGGGGTAAAGCAAACATAGTGGCAGTGGAATAGGTAGCAGCAGAACAGTGATGGCAGAGAAGGCAGGGTCCTGTTGACAGTGAGCTAGCACACCCTTTCTGGCAGAGGAGGTGGAGAGTAAAGGTGGTAAGCGAGGGCCTACCTGGCCCATGGCTTAAGAGTACAATCCTCAAGTTGAGTTGGTCTCAAAAGACTATGGACTGTCTCCTCATCTCCTGGAGTAGATAGCAGAAGACATTTTCCTGCAGTTCTCTTTGCTTACTTCCCTTTTCTCCCCTCCCCCTAGTCACTAAGGTCTCTCTCTTCAGATGCCTTCAGCTGCAGCACATGTGATAAATAATCAGCAGAATTGGAATATGGTAACTCTTTCTTAGAATAGTTCATTAAACTCTTAACTATAGCATACCACAACTTGGTAACAACATCACAGCATAAAAAGCGATAATTTGTGGCACTAAAAAATACAAAAGGGAAACAGTAAAATGATGGAATCTTTATAGCAAATAAAGATAAACTGCTATCAACAAACTGTTTTCTCTGTGAGATGTTTTATGTAAACCTCATGGCAACTGTCAAGCAAAAATCTAGAGCAGAGGTATGAAACAAAACAAAACAAAACAAAAAAGGGAAGATTGAACAACTCACTGTGGAAAATTACCAACTTACAAAGGTAGACAGAAACAGAAAGGAAAATAAACAATGGACAAACAAAATAACCATACACAAAAGATAAAATGGCAATAGCAGATCCTTACACATCAATAATCAACTTATATAGAAATGGATTGAACTCACTAATTAAAAGGCACAGAATAGCTAGACAGATTTAAAAAAAAAAAACTAAATGCTGTCTACAGAAAATTCATTTCAACTCTAAAGACATACATGGGCTCAAAGTGAAAGAATGGGAGATGGTAGTCCAAGCAAATGGAAATGAATTGAAGATGGGCATAGCCATACTTGTATCAGACAAAATAGATTTGAAGCCAAAAAAGGTACTAAGAGATGAAAATATATCATTATATAATGATAAAGGGGTCAATACACCAAGAATACATGACAGGCATAAATATATATGCTTCCAGCACCCAAGCACTGAAATATATCAAGTAATTAATAACAGATCTTAAGGGAGAAGGAGACAATAATACAATAACTGTATGGGACTTTAACAACCTACTGTCAGCAATGGCTAGATCATCCGGTGAGAAAATCAACAAGGAACCATCACATTTTAAAACAAATGGATTTAATAGACATATACAGAACATCCCATCCAACAGCAGCAGAGTATACATTCTTCTCAAGTGCACGTGGAATATTCTTCAGGATAGATCATATATTAGGCCACAAAACAAATCTTAACAAATTTAAGATTAAAATCATACCAACTACCTTTCCTTACTAATATGGTATAAACTAGAAATCAACAAAAGAACAAAGTGAGAACATATAAAAATATGTAGAAACTAAACACATTTCTAAACAACCATTGGTTCAGAGAAGATATGAAAGAGAAATAAAAAACTATCTTGAAACAAATGAAAATAAAAACAAAGCATATTAATATTGTAGAATGCTTTAAAAGCGTTCCAAGAGGAAAGTTTATATTAATAAACATATATATTAAGAGAGTAGAAGGATCTCAAATAAACAACCTAATTTTCCAAATTAAGAAAACAATGTGGAGGTTCCTCAAAATATTAAAAATAAATCTACCCTATGACCCAGCAATAGCATTGGTAGGAATTTACCCAAGGAATACAGAAGTGCTGATGCATAGGGGCACTTGTACCCCAATGTTTATATCAGCACTGTCAACAATAGCCAAATTATGGAAAGAACATAAATGTCCATCAACTGATGAATGGATAAAGAAATTGTGGTTTATATACACAATGGAATACTAGTTGGCAATGAAAAAGAACGAAATATAGCCTTTTGTAGCAACATGGATGGAACTGGAGAGTGTTATGCTAAGTGAAATAAGTCACACAGAGAAAGACAGGTACCATATATTTTCACTCATGTGGATCCTGAGAAACTTAACAGAAGACCATGGGTAAGGGGAAGGAAAAAAAAAAGTTACAGAAAGGGAAGGAGGCAAACCATTAGAGACTCTTAAAAACTGAGAATAAACTGAGAGTTGATGGGAGGTGGAAGGGAGGGGAAAGTGGGTGATGGGCACTGAGGAGGGCACCTGTTGGGATGAGCACTGGGTGTTGTATGGAAACCAATTTGAAGTAAATTTCATATAAAAAATAAAATAAAATAAACATTAAAAAACTAAAAATAAAAAGTGAAAACAAAAATGAAACAAAACAAAAACAAAACCCGAACAGCTTCCCAACACAGAAAGTTCCAGGACCAGGTAGCTATCACTGGAGAATTCTACCAAACTTGTAAAGTAGAATTAACACCAATCCTCCTTAACTTCCAAAATACTGAGGAAGAGATAATACTTCCAAATGCATTCTACAAGACCAGCATTACTTTGATACCAAAACCAGATAAGTATATTGCAAGAAAACTTAGATCGATATACCTGTTGAATCTAGATGCAAAAATTCTCAACAAAGTATTAACAAATCAAATTCAAGAACACGTTAAAAGGATTATACACCATGGCCAAGTGTGATTTATCTGTGGGATGCAAAGATGGTTCAAATACACAAATATATGGTTCAACATACACAGTATAGTACATAACATTGTACTATAATTATGTAATGTGATAAATATTGTTACATTGGCAATCATATTACAATATATCTTTAAAGTAGCATTCCGTACACCTTAAATTTACACAATGTTTCACATTAAATTTATTCAACACAATATTTTAATTAAAAATAAAGTCTCCCCATCCCCCCCTACCTATAGAATAAATGACAAGTAAGATGGTCTCTGATCTGGCCCACTTTTCATCTTCATCTTTTGCCAACCCATCCCAAAATTAACTGCTGGAGCTCTCTCTAGGCAGTTCCACATCTAAGCATCCACCTTAGAGGATTCCTTTTGCCTTTAATGCCTTCACACTAATGAGAGAAAGGGGTGAGCACGTCTGATCTTTTACTATACCCTCTTCAAGAGATGAGGAGTGGCTTATCTGATTGTTAATGAGAGTCAGACATGCATTGGGTCTCTGGTCATGTGACTTCTCATATCTCATGGTAGCTTGCCTCAGTTCTGCACCCTTAGGTTTAATGAGTTTGAGAGCTATATCCTACACTTATATGCTAAACCTGAATCAATGTATCAGTCTAGAATTTTGTCAGTTTATTGGAAGGACTGCTTTGTACTTACACCACCATCATATCCTCTAATCCAGTTCTGCTAAAGAGCATTTTATTTTTTGGGAAAAAATTTTTGTTATGTTATGATGCTATGTTAGGGTGTTATGTTATGTTATGTTATGTTATGTTATGTTATGTTATGTTGTGTTATGTTACTAGCATCCTTTGCCCCCTTTCACTTTATTCTTGACCTTCATACTCTATACCTGAACCAAAAATGAAAATGAGTAATAGAATTTGTGCACCAAATCTCACCCTGAATTTGTAAAGATCTTCCATTCTCCATGGAGTGTTAATTTCCATTTGTGGTAGTAGTAGGAAGGCTTGCCATGATTACAATCAATCAGGCCTTCTAGAAATAAAGCTGATTGCTGATACTTGGGTCCTCATTTGGCTCCTAATGCATATTTCTCAATTGTTTAAACCTGGATTGAAGGTGGTATGTGTTTGCTATCCTAGAAATGTTCCATTAAATGTTTAAAAATCAGTTTACTATAAGGGTGCCTGGGTGGCTCAGTAAATTAAGTGTCTGACTTTATCTCAGGTCATGATCTCACAGCTCCTGAGTTCAAGCCCCGCATAGGGCTCTGTGCTGACAGCTGACAGCCTGGACCCTGCTTCAGATTCTGTGTCTCCCTCTCTGTCTGCCCCTCTCCCACTCACGCTCTCTCTCTCAAAAATAACATTAAAAAATCAATTTCCTATAAATACAGCCTTTCCAAATTATAATTTTTTGAAACCTTCCTCTCTCTCTTCTGGAAAGTGCCAATTCTAGTAACTTTTTAACTCATTCATAAGCTCTGGCATTTCTGTTAACAATACTGTATCCATATTCTCATGATTTCTTTACTGTTTCCATTTGGGTCCACCACTTGGGAGGGCTCCAGAGTGGTTAAAAAGCTGCCTAGTAGCTACAGGGAGAGGTTTAGGCAAAAGCCCTGATGCTAGGGGTATGCGAGAGGGGGCCCTAAAAGGCTGCTGGGCTCTGGGGACTTATAATCATGCTTAAGGGTAAGCCTTTCAAAGATACTAACCCAACACATCCTGGAGACACTCAGCCTGTGAAGGGAGGTGATTCAGGGGGAGGGGTGTTAGGTGTTCACCATCTTCATTTTTTATTTTAAATTCCAGTTAATATACAATGTAATACTAGTTTCAGGTGTACAATATAGTGATTCAGTGCTTCCATACAACACCCAATGCTCATCAGAAGTGCCCTCCTTAATCCCCATCACCTATTTCACCCATCTTCCCCCCTACCTACCCTCTGGTAATCATCAGTTTCTTCTCTATAGTTAAGAGTCCACTTCTTGGGGAGCCTGAGTGGCTCAGTTGGTTGAGTGTCTGACTTCAGCTCAGGTCATGATCTCACAGTTGGTGGGCTTGAGTCCTGCGTCGGGCTCTGTGCTGATAGAGCCTGGAGCCTGCTTTGGATTCTGTCTCCCTCTCTCTGCCCCCTCCCCACTCACACTCTGTCAAAAGTGAATAAGTGTTTAAAAAAAAAAATTAAGAGTCTGTTTCTCTTTTTAAAAGAGAAAGTCTATTTCTTTGTTTGCTTCTTTTTTTTTTTCCATTTTGCTCTTTGCTTTTCTTAAATTGCATGTATGAATGAGATCATACATTCTTTGTCTTTCTCTGACTGACTTACTTCACTTAGGATAATATTCTCTAGCTTCATCCATGTCATTGCAAATGGCAAGATATTATTCCTTTTGATGGCTAAGTAGTATGCCAGTATGTATACACTACATCTTTATCCATTCATCAGTTGTTGGACAATCAGGCTGTTTCCATAATTTGGGTATTGTAGATAATGCTGCTAATAAATATTAGGTGCATGTATCCCTTTGAATTAGTATTTTTGTTTCTTTAAGTAGTAGTGCAACTGCTGGATCATAGGATAGTTTTTTTTTGTTTTTTTTTTTTGTTTTGTTTTGTTTTTCGGAACCTCCATACTATTTTCCAGAGTGGCTGCATCAGTTTGCATTCCCACCAACAGTGCAAGATTCTCCAAATCCTTGCCAACACCTGTTGTTTATTGTGTTGTTGAGCTTAGTCATTCTGGCAGGTGTGAGGTAATATCTCATTGTAGCTTTAATTTGTATCTCCCTGATGATCAGTCATTTTGAGCATCTTTTTCATGTGTCTGTTGGCCACCTGTATAAGTTCTTTGGAAAAATGTCTATTCAGATCCTCAGGCCATTTTTAATCAGATTTTTTTTTTTCTGGTGATGAGTCGTATTAGTTATTTATATATTTTGGATGTTTACTCCTTATCAAACATACAATTTGCAAATAATTTCCTCCATTCGCATTGCCTTTTTTGCTTTATTGGTGGTTTCTTTCACTATGCAAAAGCTTTTTGTTTTGGGATAGTCCCAATAGTTTAATTTTGCTTTGTTTCACTACTTACATTTTGTTTTAGCAGTTTTGTGGTTTCATGTCTCATATACAGGTCTTTAATTCATTTTGAGTTTATTTTTGTGTATGGTTAAGAGCATGGTCCAGTTATATTCTTTTGCACATAGCTGTCCAGTTTTCCCAGAACTATTGACTGAAGAGACTCATTGTGGTTTTGATTTGCATTTCCCTAATGATTCGTGATGTTGAGCATCTTTTCATGTACCTGTTGGCCATTTGTATGTCTCTGGAGAAATGTTTATTTAGGTCGTCTGCCCATTTTTAATTGGGTTGCTTGTTTTTTTGGTATCAACTTGTGTGAATTTTTTATATATTTTGGAAATAAACCCCTTATAAGCTATATCATTTACAAATATCTTCTCCCATTCAGTAGGTTTTCTTTTTGTTTTGTTGATGGGTTCCTTTGATGTACAAAAGCCTTTTACTTTGATATGGTTGCACATGTTTGGTTTTTTGTTTTTGTTTTTGTTTTCATTTGTTCTTGTCTGAGCAGACAGATCCAAAAATATATTGCTCAGATGATGTCTAAAGGTTTACTGCCTATGTTTTCTTCTAGGAATTATATGGTTTTCGGTTTTACATTTAAACTTTTAATCTGTTTTGAGTTTACTTTTGTATACAGTGTAAGAATGTGGTCCAATTTTATTCTTTTGCATTTAGTTGTCCAGTTTTCTCAACATCATTTATTGAAGGGATTGGCTTTTGCCCATTGTATGTTCTTTTTGCTTATATTACCTTTAAATTCCATACAATAAATACTAAGATTGATTAATTTAGGTTCTGCCTTAATGTATATGGCCATATGCTTTGTTGCATTTTTGAAAGAATTTTATTTTTGAAAATGTCTTTCAAATAGAACTATTTTATAGGTCCACCAATATAAAAAATATCAATGACTGACAATCTATAAATATTTCAAAAAAATCTAATTTTAATGATTTTTTGTACTTTTCTTCTCTCTTAATACTGTCCAAATTTGGATTATAAATTTTATGATCAGTCTCCATATCCATGGAATACTGAGAAAATCAGTAAAATATGATGAGCACAAGCATAACAGTTAACAAAACAGAATGTAATTACCTGGCTGCACTTGCTAAGGCTTTTCACCTAACCTGTGAAAGAAAAAAACAGACATATTAACAGAATTGTATTGTTATGGACTGAATTTTTGTGAAGTCTGAAAAATCTACATATGGAAGGCCTAACCTGAAATCTGGTGGTATTTGGAGATGGGACTTCTAGGAGGTAATCAGGTTTAGATAAGATAATGAGGAAGGGGCCACCATGATGGGATTAGTGTCCTTATAAAAAGAGAAAGAAAAAGGAGAAAAACTGTCTCTCCTCACCATGTGGGTCCATAGTGAGAAGACAGATTATCTGCAAGCCAGGAAAAATGCCCTCTCTAGGAATCAAATCAAGCACCTTCATCCTGGATTTCCAGCTTCTGAAACTATGAAAATTAATGTCTGTTGTTTAAGCCACCTACTCTATGATAATTTGATATAGCAGTCTGAGTTTACTTAGACATGCATTTTATAATGAATATAGTTGCATGTAATTGTACTTGTATATATAAATGTACATTATTCTCATTCAACAGTGTATGTGAAGTTCATAAATTGTACATACTATGTTCCAGGTACTGACTTAGGAAAATAGCAATGAATGAGAGACCAAAAATCCTTATCCTCACTGACTTTGCATTCTAGTCTGTGTATGAAAGAGTTGAGGGAGGCAGATAATCAGCAACACAAAATAAAATATGGAGCATTTTTTATTATAATAAGTGCTAGGGAAAAATAAAATAGAGATGGGATAAAAAAAGCCTGAATAGCAAGGATTGTGCGTTTAGATACATTGGACAAGGAAAGTATTGCTGAGAAGGTTCTGAAGGCACAAGCAGGAAGACCAAGCAGGACACTATTGTGGTAATTCAAAAAAAATATGGGGATTTGGTTTTATGGTATGGCAGCAGAGGTAAAGAGAAGTAATCAAATTCAACATGTATTTTAAATGTACAGTCAGTCAGTAGGATTTGCTCATGGATTTTAATATGGGATAAAAGAGAAGAAAGCAGTTCATGTCCACTGTAAGTCAGGAAATAGAAGAACGGTACTAACATTTTACTGAAATGAGCAACGCAGCAGGGGAAACAGGCTTCAGAAAGAATCAGGTCAAATGTGAGACATCCATTAGACATGTCAGTGGAGAGGTACGGTAGACAGATGAACATATGAGATTAAACTTCAGAGAAAAGGACCAGTCTGAACAAACAAATCTGGAATTTATTTGCAAGTAGACTGTCTTTAGAGCAATAATCCTAGACAAAATCATGCAAGGAGAATGTAAATAGAAAAGAGGTAGCCAAGAACTAAGTCCTATGAAATTCCAACATTTAGAGTTCAGGGAGATGAGGAGAAACCAATAAATGGGATGAGACCAGGTAGACAAAGAAATAGGAAGAATACTGAGAATATGTCATGCCCTGGAAGCAAAGTAAAGGATGTGTGTCAAAGAACAGGGAGTAATCACTGTGCCCACTGTGCACAGCAAGTAGGATGAGGAAAGATTTAATAACTTAGAATTCATTAGTGACCTTCCCAGTAGCAGTTTTAGTGGCATATTTGGAGGAAAGACACACTTTAAGGAGTTTAAGAGAAAGAGAGGAAAGAAATAGGAGATGGAAAGTATAGAACACTAATTTGAGGAGTTTTGCCACAAAGACAGGCAGAAAAATAGGACAGTTGCACAAAGAACAAGTGAATTGAAAGGTGTTTCTTCTTCTTTTTTTTTTTAATAGGAGAAATATCAATATGTTTATAGACTGATAAGGAAGAGCCAGTAGAGAGGAGGAAACTGATAATGCAGGAGAGGAATGTTGCCAGAGTAACATCCTTGACTTGGTGAGGAGGGGTGCGTTGAAGGGAATAGAATCTGTGCTCTTGGTCCAGAGCAGGTGCAGTGCAGACACAGTAACAGAAAAGAAGTCAGACCTTAGGATCCAGAAGGAAGGGGGGTTAATATGAAATAGGAAGTGATTTCATCAGGTAGGGCTATAGAATAATGTTTGGGAATTTTGAGGGGAAAGTTTTGAAATATAATTTAGGAAAGAAGCGACCAGATAGCTCTGAAGACCCACTTAATATGGGCCATTATGAATTTAAGGTGATACCAGTTGTCAGGTTTATGTGTTTTATTTACTCCAATTATGTTCAATTTGGTGGACAATGGCAAAGATTCATGGTTGACTGGATTTAACCAGAAAAGGGATTTGTGTATGGGGCATAATAAAAAGAAAGAGAGGACAAGGCTGTGTTCATAAGAAGTGATTGTAATGATTGATAATATATCTATCTAAATTGAAGATGAGGAATGTGAGGAAATAAAGGTGAGGGATAGTAAAAAGGTGGTAGGATCAACATATTGTAGACATCTATGCAGTTGAAAGAGTAGCAATTTTAGAGGGACTGAGCTGAAAGGATAAATGATGCCCCTAGGGTTGTTTGCTTGAAATTGAGATTTGGGGGAAGCCAAAGATCCTAGATGAATATTGTAGTGGAGATTTCTGATCCCGAAATGCAAGCCATCTAATGAGAATCCCTTTGTGGGAATGCTGCTTATCTTGATTTCCTCCTGATGAGGCAAGCTACCTGGTACAAATATTTTATGCAATTCTCAGTGGTTTCTATACATTAATTTGAGTATATGTCACCAACTTAGTTTCTTCACTTTTATTCTCATATGAGGTCTTTAGATCTATTCTGGCTATGCCTGTTTTCCAGATTTTATTAAACAATCTGAGCAATTTGGAGAGAAATGTTTTTCATCAACTCAAAGCAAATGAGTACATTTTTTTCCATAAAAGATTGAGTGTTACTTAAATTTTTTGTATACCTGAAATATTTTGAAATATCTTCTGCACATTTATAATGTTTGGGAGTCTTAGCTTCCTGGATATAATATGTCTTTATTCCTACGTGAAAAGCTCTTGGCAGGTGGTTAAAGCCAGTCCTCTGACCTCAGCTCTATTTAATAATATCTTTCAGTCAGAATTCTCTCTTGATTCTGTCTGCTGGTTTTTCTGAAACTCTTAGAAACTTCAAACCACATCTTCTTTAGCCATTATTTTTTTCCTTGAGGGAATGTGTGATCTTTAGCCCTGACCCTCTAAGTGAAATCACCAATCAGGCTTCTACCACCCTCTGCCCTAAGCTGTGACTTGGCTGCCTGCCTGAATTGTTGTGACATCTATAGCATCTCATTTGTCTCCTTCTCCTCCTTAACCCCAAAGGTTTCTTTTCAGCTGATGCTGTATTTTTAGGTGATGCTCTTGCAACAAGGCTCATTGTAGTCTGTGAAATTAACAAGGTAGCATTATTAGAAGCAGAGATACTGATGCCTTATAGTGATCTGCTTAAAGCTGGAAGACTGATTACTGGCAGACAGACCTGGAATTCAGGTCTCCTGACAACTTGTTACAAGCAATTTTGAATTTATTTACTGCCAAAAAACAAAACAAACAACAAATACACACACACACACACACACACACACCCCAAATAAAAAACACTTAACCCTAGGCACAGAAAAAGTGAACCTAATCTCAGTGTCATCCTGAAAGCAGGGTGGTCTAATTAGGCTGATGGAGCACTGATGAAAGGTACTTAGTGTATAATCAATAATAATCTATTAATCTATTGGCTGAAAAGAATTGACTCGTCATTCCCTGTGATTTTTCTTCAGTGAAAACTCCATTTTTGGTCCCTTCCCTTAAGTGTGTCAGAATGTCTTCAGTACTACAAATAACTGTCAGAAGTTTTTGTACGGTTTTAAATGTACATTTGTTCTTCTTATTAATCAATGGCTATTTCTGAATGACTACTCTGTATGAGTAACATCGTGTATAATATAACATCCTTTAAAGTAGGTTATAACATTCCTATTTTACAGGTGAGGAAACTAAAATTCAGAAAGATTAGCAATTTGTCAAAAGTCAGGGACTAAGGATTTATTACCTCCTTTGCATGTCCATGTCCTTCCCAAAGAACAAGATTGCTATCATGTTAAGACATTATAGATTGTTTTTATCTATAGTGTATTAATTTTAACGCATCAGTCACAAAAGGTTCTCATAAAAATAAGCATAAAAATAAGAAATAAAAATGTAATTTTCCATTCCATCTGATTTATGAGAAACAATTAGGGATCATAGTAACTGAAAAGCATTCTAAAATTAGAATCCAACTAGAATTTCAAATAATCAAGCTCTAATCAGCAAAATCATTTACATGATATTTAGGATCTTGCCAGTTTCTGTTGTCACAATATTGCAGCATTAACATCATTAGACACCAAATCTGCACAATCAGTTAAAAATCAGTCAGAATTGCAGACTAACTTAAATATTACTTATGACTTCCTGGATAATAATAATGTTGATTTCTTGGATAACAAGTACTTTAAAAAGTATTCATTTTGGGGGCACCCAGGTGGCTCAGAGGTTGAGCATCCAACTTTGGCTCAGGTCATACTCTCATGGTTTGTGAGTTTGAGCCTCACATGGGGCTCACTGCTGTCAGCACTGAGCCCATTTGAGATCCATTGTCCCCTCTGTCTCTGCCCTTCCCCAACTCATGCTTTCCTTCTCCCAAAAGTAAATAAGCATTAAAACAAAGTATTCATTTTAAACAAAAGTTATGTATCATCTTTGATGATAATGTATAAATTTAAAATTTTCAAAATGTTATTAACTTAGTTAAATAGGAGGAATGCTGCTCTTTATTATCTTACCCCCAAATTGGACAAACTGTATGACAGATACAGTTATACAAATACAATCTTATTTATTTGTTTTGATTTGTTTATTTGTTATTTATTTATTTGTTATCATGTTTATTTGTTTTGATTCACATTATATTCATTATCTAAAAGAAATGATAAAGATTTGTGAACTCTATAGATAATTATAAAAGCAACATGACTTTACTGATCAAATGGCATGAATTCTAGCCTTTCTTCTTTGGTCAATAAATACATCCACCTGAAAAATGAACGTGCAATTTTGTAAGTGTAAAAATTCTTTACTGAGGAAAAACTATGCCAACATATTTTATCTGGTATCAGTGGTGACTGTATTTTCTAGCATCAAAATATTTAAATATTTTAAAGAAGCTAACCAATAATTTGATAACAACATGTAAATTATATTTTATTCTAACTTTTGTTCAAATATGGAAAAGAATAACAATCAATAAAGTGTTCCTTCTAGTGCATGTAGGTTTCAAATCTGTCAGGCACATGTTTTCTACCAGGCAAACATTTGTCAGGCAAATGTTCATCTACCACTGAATTAAATACTACTTAATAATTTGATTATATTTGAACATAGAAATTTTAATTTTTTTTAAAATGTTTTTTCAGTTTTGAGAGACAGAAACAGAGCATGAACGGGGAAGGGGCAGAGAGAGAGAGAGAGAGAGAGAGGAAGACACAGAATCTGAAGCAGGCTCCAGGCTCTGAGCTGTCAGCACAGAGCCTGATGCAGAGTTCGGACTCAAAAACCATGAGATCATGACCTGAGCCAAAGTTGGTCACAACCAACTGAGCTACCCAGGCACCCCTGAGCACAGCATTTTTAGTATGCTTGTTTAATAAATGCTATCACATGTTTCTTAATATGTATATTAGTTGAAGCAAGATAAAAAAACAATAAAATCCTCTTAATGTTAAATTGCTAGTGTATAATAAAGTATCAAGACTGAATAAGGGGAAAATATAAAACTCAGTTTTGTATTAAGTAATTCAAATATTGAAAATCAAAAGAGTATATAATTACTAGAAATAAGGGAGTTTAGCATGATTGTAGTTCTGTATAATAATAAAAACAAATAGTTGTAAAAAAAATGTTTTAAAGAGGTACCATATCAAATAAAATGTTTTAATTATCCAGAATAAATTTAGGACTAAATCTAACCAAAATGGGCAAGATTTTCTTGAAAGAAAATAATCTTTTTTCAGAGGCATTAAAGAAATTCCAATTGTGAAATATACCATGTTCACAAACTGAACAACTCAATTTTATAAAGATAACAATCTCAATCAATATTGCAACCATGTTTTAATATTGGTCAAAGACTTTTGCCTTTGTGGAATTGACAAGCAATTTCCAAAAATTATATGAAAAGCATAAAAAGTCAAGAATTGCAAAGATTCACATAAAGAAAATAAAACAGGTGGAGAATTTGTCTTATGATGTCAATATAACACAGTCTTATAAGTTTATAGAATTTAGATAATGAAATCCTGACATAAATTAGCTTATAGACAAATGGAACAGAATAGAGAGACTGAAATAAGATGCACATATTTATGGAAACTTAGGGCAGAGGTGACATTGAAGATCAGGGGAAAATTTAAAAACCATGGGAAAAATAATTTATACGAACTTCACAACATACTGAAAAAATATATATTCAGGTGGATTGAAGCCCTAAATACATAAAATTTTAAAAGATAATATAGGAGGCAAACCAAGAAACAGACTCTTAACTATGGAGAACAATCTGATGGTTACCAGAGAGATGATGGTGGTGGAGGGGTGGGGAATGGTTTAAATAGGTGATGGAGATTAAGGAGTGTACTTGGAATGAACACCGGGTGTTTTATGGAAGTATTGAATCACTATATTGTACATCTGAAACTAAAACTACACTGTATGTTAACTAACTGGAATTTAAGTAAAAACTTAAAGAAATTTAAAAATAAAATAAAAGATAATATAAGAGAATATCTTCATGACTTTGAAATAGGGAAGGACTTCTTTAAAAATAAGATAAAAATAAAATAAAGCATTTGAAAAGGTTGATTAAAAAAATAATGCATAAAGACAATGTGGTGTATATATGTACACATAAGGGAATATTACTTGGGGATCAAAAAGAATGAAATCTTGGGGCACCTGGGTGGCTCAGTTGATTAAGCATCTGACTTTGGCTCAGGTCATGATCTCACAGTTTGTGAGTATGAGCCCCAAGTAGGGCTCTGTGCTGACAACTCAGAGCCTGGAGCCTGCTTTGGATTGTGTGTGTGTGTCTCTCTCTCTGCCCCTCCCCCACTCACACTCTGTCTCTGTCTGTCAAAAATGAATAAATTGTTAAAAAAAAAAACGAAATCTTGCCATTTGAAACAATGTGGATGAACTAGTGTGTTATACTAAGCGAAATAAGTCAGTTAAAGAAGGACAATATCATATGATTTCACTCATATATGGAATTTAAGAAACACAACAGATGAACATAGGGGAAGGGAAGGAAAAAATAAGATAAAAACACAGAGGGTGGGAAACTATAAAATACTCTTAAATACAGAGAACAAACTGAGGGTTGCTGGAGGGAAGATGGGTGGCCAGATGGACTAAATGGCTGATGGGCATTAAGGAGTGGCCCTGTGGGGATGAGCACTGGGTGTTATATGTAAGTGATAAAACCCTGGGTTCTACTCCTGAAACTAATATTACACTGGATGTTAACTAACTTGAATTTAAATTTTAAAAATTATAAAATAAAAAAAAAATTTTAAAAATTAAAGATAAAATTATCAAATTCTATCAAAATACACCTTAAAGGCAGTGTCAAGAGAAACCCAGGAGTGGGACAAGATATTTCAATCACATAACTAAAATAAGATTAAGGGGTGCCTGACTGGCTCAGTCAGAAGAGCATGTGACTCTTGATCTCAGGGTTCTGAGTTCAAGCCCCACTTTGGGTGAAGAAATTACTAAAAAAATAAATAGACTTAAAAAAATATTTAAATAAGATCTAGTATTCAGATTTATGATCAAACAAGACAAAACAAACAACAATAAATAAATAAATAAATAAATAAATAAATAAATCCAGTAAAAAGATTGCAAAAGTCTTGAATAGAGTTTTCACAATAGAGGCACTGCAATGGGAAAAAGTGTTCAACTCAATTATTATCAGGGAAGTGAAATTAAAAAAAACATATGGTATCCTTACAAATCCTTCAAATTGGGGCAAAAATTAATAATCTGACAATACCAAGATATAATGGAGAAAAGGGGATCTTATGCGTACTGGAAAAATTGTATATTTTCACAACCAGTCTAAAAGCAATTTGGCATTATGTAGCAAAGATGTGCATACCCAAGAATTTCACTCTTCTACTTCTATTATATACCTAGCTGATCTCTTACACATGTGCATCAAGAGATGCATACAATAGTGTTTATAGCAGCACTGCTGGTAATAGCAAAAGCTGAAAATAACCCAAATATCCATCACCAATAAAATGATAAATTATAGTATATTGACATAAGGGAATGCTACTCAATAATATACATTAATGAAGTACAGCTACATCCTACACTATAGGTGAATCACATAAACAAGTTTGAATGAAAAGAGCAAGGCACAAAAACATATAATGTGATTCTATAAAGTTCAAAATGGGCAAAACTATGGGGCACCTGGTTGGCTCAGTTGATTAGGCGTCTAACTCTCCATTTTGGCTCAAGTCATGATCTCATGGTTCATAAGCTTGAGCCCCACATCAGGCTCCGTGATGACAGTACTGAGCCTGCTTAGAATTCTCTCTCTCTGTCTCTCTGTCTCCCTCTGTCTCTGTCTCCCTCTCTCTCTCTCTACCCCTCCCCTACACACACTCTCTGTCTCAAAATAAATAAATGAAGTTAAAAAAAAAAAGACAAAACTAAGCCATATTGTTGAGAAATTCATATCTAGAAGTTAAAATTAAAAGGAAAGCTAGAGAATGATCCATCATCAAAGTCAGAATAGTGCATAAGGCTGTGACCATGGTGGGCCATAAAGTAGTTTTGGAAATTCTGGCAATACTGTCACTCCTGACCAACATAATGGCTCATTAGCACTAACATCATAATTTTTCTTTAAAGTATATACAAATGGTTTATGCACAATTTCTCTTTGACATAATATAACTAAATTTTTTACTTAATCTTAAAAAAGATATATACTTTCCACCAAAAGCATCATATTACTGCTAAATCGCCTAGGTTGTAGACTGCCCATATGAATATTTTTTTTTACACCTTTGCCATTTATTTTTTTTTTCTTTAAAAATTTTTGTTTTTTTATTGCAGAAGGAATCTGTGTGACAAAAGTAATAGGTTCCCCCACCCCACTAAGCGTAATAGGTTTAAAAAAAAATGGGAGTTTTTGCAGTTTCCAGTAGGGGGAAAAAACAGATTAATAGAATAGAACATACCAGTTATTGCTTATTCCACTGAATTTACTAAGTATTTGTGGTATATCTTGGGTTCAAAAGACCTCTCATGTAGACATAATCTGGAGTGATAGCAGTTTCTGGGGGGGGCACTATTACTACAGGCAGTGTTTTTTAAGTACTCTGCGATTCATTCATTTTATCACAACATGCATATTCCTAAGACATGAAGAAAGATAATTGTTTAAGACTTCCAGTAGAAGTGTACTTTCACTGAGAGGAGACAGGAGAGAGAGAGACAGAGAGAGAGAAGAGAAATTCAGGCTTATCATCACCCCTTAAGTTGGATAATCACAATCAGAAACATCAGAAATGTGACAGAAACAAGAGAACTGAATGGTTCAAACATGCTATTCCATTTATTGTTTCCCTTTTCACCCTTAGTATTAATAGTAGTAAGATCTTTGAAAATAATGCATGCTTCTTGGAAACTGCCTTTTTTCTCTAGTTACTATACAATATTTCACCTTTCATAAGAGAAAGATAGATTGTACTTTCTTTCTAGAATGCTAAATGAGGTTTTATTCTCATTTAAAACAGCCAAGAGAGTGTTAATAAGACACTAGTTGATTACTGCCTTCATGCCTCCAACCGCTCTAGAAATATGCTAGTGAGGTATCTTTTAAAACAACACTATGTGTACAGCATTTTGCAAAAATTTTCTTCCAAAATTTCGATAATAAGTTTGGATATTTTGGCAAGTTGAAACAAAACGAAAAATATATATCATACTTAGAGTTTAACTAGATAGATCCTTTGTTAAAATTAATTTAAAGAATCTTTCTTTTTAATGTTTATTTATTTTTGAGAGAAGACAGACCGAGCATGAGTGGGGGAGGGACAGAGAGAGAGGGAGGCACAGAATCTGAAGAGGCCTCAGGCTCCAGGTGTCAGCACAGAGCCTGACTCGGGGCTTGAACGCACAAACCGTGAGATCCTGACCTAAGCTGATGTCAGATGCTTAACTGACTCAGCCACCCAGGCGACCTTAATTTTAAAAATCTGAAGATTGAGGGGCACCTGGTGGCTCAGTCGGTTAAGCATCGGACTCGTGATTTCGCTCAGGTCATGATCTCATGCGTTCGTGGGTTTGAACCCCACATGGGGCTCCATACACTGACAGTGCAGAACCCGCTTGGGACTCTCTCTCTCTCCTTTTCTCTCTGCTGCTCCTATGCATGCTCTCTCTCTCTTTAAAAAAACAAACAAAAAACTTAAAAAGAATCGTAAGATTGAGACACAACAGCTAATAAAAATAAGAAACTGGGATACAAACCAAGTCTCATTATAAAATTACCTATTTTATTACATTTGTAATTGTTTATATTGTTTACATACTTGAAATTGTTTATATTCTTTACATTGAGTCATTCAGCCTGGTGCACTTACCGCAATGTTAGCAGTTTAAATGAATGCTTTATGTAACAAAGCAATATATTGACGATTACGTGATCTGGATAGTTAAAGATGTAGGTAGATGTGAAAATATTTTTTGGGGAAAAAAATTCCCCTGGACATCAATACTACCAATGTTTATCTAGCAACTATTGCCCTAAAGTTAACATATACAGTTAACTGCATTATTATGCATTAAATGCATTATTCCTGCATTATTGCTTTAGAATACCAGAGATCCTGAATAATTCCTGCATTATTGCTTTAGAATACCAGAGATCCTGAAATCAATCTCTTAGCCTACTGCTTACCCCACACTTCTTATTTCTCCTGGTTTTCTTTACACAGTACAATTTATGTACCCTCTAACCAAACTATTTCCTCTCCAGCTCAGTGATTATTTCACTTTCCCTGATTTAGTCTTCTCTTCTTGGAATAGTTTGCCTCCCTAGGACCTTCCAATTTCCCAAAGAAACTTTTCTAAGTGAAAACAGCCATAATAATTGCTATTTATTATTATGTACCAGACACTGCAACTAACATTTCATATGCTTTATGTCACTTATTACCCAAAATAAAAGGAAACTTGTTATTCTTTTTACCGATAAAACAACAGAGATTTAAAGAAATTGCATAAGTCACCCAAAGTCAAAATGTTGTCTCAGTTAAGGCCACAGTCCTAACAACAAGGCTAAATTTGGAAGATCCTCTAGGGCTAAAACTACCATCTTTCTGTTAACCTACCCTTGTAGATTGCTTGCTCAATGCTGTGAATATGCATAGATCCTTATATCCTTATTCAGTTGAAATCATGAGCTTGAGAGATTAAGTTGTGAGTTCCCTATGTCCAACACTTGTCATTAATGACATACACGATCAAAGCCAAAAGTCCACTTCTGATAACAACAGAATCATTAAGATAGGACAAAGTATCTAACTGATAATGTATATTTTTAATGTGATTCTGTATTTCTCCATTATTTGACTCTACCTTTGCTTTTAATATTGTTATTTTGCTGTATTAATTATTTGCTGTTATTTGCTCTAAGTTAAAATAGTCTTATTAAAAGTGATAGCTATATCTTCTTTATTCTATATTCTAATCCCCTTAACACCCTCCATGGGCTCAAGAATAAATATCAAATTAAGTGGAAAAATCCATACTTTACTTATAACTAGATGAAGTACAGAAAACATAGAAAGAATAGTATAAATGAGAAATTAGAGGGAGGTTCCAAATAAATGACAAAAATATCAATTTCCCTATTCTTATTTTCTATAGTTTATTATATTATATATTATAACATAAGCACTAAATATTTATCTGAATCATTAAAAGACTTGGAAGGAAATGATAATACTGTTGATAAAAATAAATATTGGATAATTAAGTAATTAAAATCAATGTGATTTTTGTAGAAATCCATCAGAAAACTAACAGGTAATAGTGGCAAGAGCATAGAACTTAGCCAGAAGATTCTGATGGGTTCTGAATTATCTAGTTGCTTGCTTGCAGAAGTTGCTTAATTTTTCCAACTAATTTTTAAAGGGATTATGTAATTCTTTAATCTACCACATTTTTAAGAATTAAGTGAGATAGCATACATGAAATTAAGTCATAAAACCACAAAATGCTGTATAAATGTACAGCTTATTTTATGAATTTTCAAGCAATCCACAAGCAATCTAGATTTCTAGCTGGTGGTTTTCAGCCAAGGAGTAGTCTAATAAAAGCAGAACTGTAAGGAGATGAATTGGAGGTAAAGAACATATGATAAGGGTCAAGACTAGGGTGATGGCATCAGGCATAGCAGAAATTTAAGGAGGCAATGAGAGCCAAATGAAAAAAACCATATACTGTGTGATTCCAACTATATGACATTCTGGAAGAGGCAAAATTACAAAGATAGTAAAATAAAAAAGTGGTTGTTAGAATTTAGGGGACAGGGAGGGATGAATATGCAGAGCACAGAAGATTTTTATGGCAGTGAAACTAACCTGTACCTACTACAGTGGTGGATACATGTAATAATACCTTGGTCAAAACTATGTATAACACCCAGAGTGAATCCTAATGTACACTTTGGACTTTGGAAGCGTCAATGGAGGTAACAAATGTACCACTGTGGTGGGGGATTTTGACAGTGGAGAAGGTGATGTGTTTGTGGAGACAGGGTGTATTTGAGAACTCGCTGTACTTTCCACTCCCTTTTTCTGTGAACCTAAAACTTCTCTAAAAAATAAAGTTTATTAATGTAAAGAAGGGACATTATGAGAGATATTCTGAAGGAAATCTAAGACAAATTATCATCTATCAGAAATAAATAATTAATTTTAAAAATAATTTGATAGAAGCATACTGAAATAAGAGTCTAAAGGTTTTGGTGCCAGTTCTGCCTCTACTTCATTAAAGTGGGTATCAGCTTCATATGATTTGGCCCCCACATCTGTTATGAAGCCATAACACCCTGGCATCTAGATAGACACCTGGCACATAGGAGGTACTAAATAAATATTTAGGAAATGAATAAATGGATGAATGACCCATACTTCCCTCAAAGGTTGTTGTATCAAATGAGATAATGTATCATAAGTGAGTTGTGTACTATAAAGAAATAGATATATGAAAACATTATTACCTAATTGGAAGTTCAATTTAGGCTTTTTTAAAAAGTTCCAACAAAGCTTTTCAGCAGTTAAATGGATTACTTTCAGAATAGTGAATTCTCTGTCAAAGCTAAGTTAAAAGTTAGAGTTCAGTGATCTTCTATCAGATAAGCAATAAAAGTAACTCTTGCTGTGAGCATAGGGTGGAATGCAATTTTATAATTCTATAATCTTTTATGAATGATAACCAACATTTATTGAATGTTTGTCAGGTGTTAGACACAGCGCTAACTGTGCATCCCACCACAATTCTTTAAGATACATGAGACTAGTACATCCACAAAACAGAGGCTCAGAGAAGTTAAGGCACTTGTCTGCTTCACAGAGTAGGAAGTAACTAGGGAATGACTTGAACCCAGATTTATCTAGCTCCTGGGCCTTCCCTTGAAAGTCTGTATCACATTACACTGCCTCATAACAGCAATAGTGTCTCCTTTACTCATTACTGTGGCAATCACTAACTCTTAAATCTTTGTCGAATTTATCTGCTAAATGACTGTTAGTAGCTGCTTGGTGATTCAAGTCTATTTTATCAGTCCTAGCAAATCAGAAGTGGCATTTCTGATTTTGTTAATTCCTCTACTACAAAATGGTATATTATACAGGAAAAGGAAGAAATTTTTAAATAGTTTTTGGAGTAACAAAAAAGTAACGTTTTTAAAAAATAAGGTATCACTGAGACTTCATATTCCAGCAGCACTGCTGAAGACTATGAAACCGATTAAAGAATCAAGCTTCATCTGACCAGACATTATTACAAATCTTATAATAACATTATTTATTAGATGATTGCTGCCCCAGGCATATGAAAATTTTCCAAGTAAACATCTAATTACCAGTCCTAAATTTTAAAGATGCATATTCCTCTAAAAGGCACTCTGTGCTCCAGGATAGTATGGAAATATGCTCTTCATTTCACATTGCTCAAAGTATTGTTTATCCTGACTATATCTGGGCTTGGTTCTAACTTAGGCTACTACTTATTGACCCTTAATAATATACCAAGAACACTTGTTTAATTAACCCAAGCCCTCCCAAATACTCATTTAAGCCAAAATATAAAGATGTTTTAGAATTAGTGAAAAATAGCTTTGTCCTTCCTTTTAGTTGAGTTTGTCGCCAAATCTAATACAGAACAAGCAGTAAAAGGGAGTAGTTATAACTTTATGTGAATGATCTAAATTTGTGTACACTTGTCTGATAGTATCTTTAAAATTCTAATAGATTCCGTATTTGGTCAGATAACTAAATTAAAACAAAAATCTTTCTCCCTGGGTTTCCTGAATGGGTTTCCTTAGTTGTAAATTATATATGATGCTCAGAACTGAAAGAAACCTTAGAAACCACTGAGACTAATTCCTGGATTTTATAGGTGAACGAAATTGCCTCTAAGTGAAATGGCTTACATAATGGCACATAACCATTGAGGCTGAAGATGACTTAGATCCCAAGTGTCTTAATTCCTAGCTTGTCTTCCTATTTCATGTTTCATAGAAGAGATCTTAATTGTACTGCAGGGTAAATTCATGTCATTTTAAACCTTTTTAAAGTGGCATTGCCTGCCCCAATTTCCAATGCCTGCCTCTAAATTCCAGTCAAAACAGACTACCAAGGTATTCATCAAATGAATCAAGAGAAAATATTACATTGATAATGTAATTAATCTTCTTTTATTGCGATCTCAGAGTGTGATTAAGACATACCCTACACATCTGTAAGATATAGATATTATTTAAACACAAGCCTTTAAGTTTCCAGTATTGTTTAAACTTAATTTTAATAGTAGCAGCAAAAAATTTGAAGTGACTGATACAATACTTTTCAAGCAAGGCAACATATTTTCTTAAGAAAATTCACTCAGCCATGCATTTATTCACTCAACACTTTGGTGACACTTAATCTGAGCCAGTCCCCATGTTAGTTACATAACAGATACAGTGATGAATGTAAATAGACTTGGAATTGCCCTCATGGAGCTTACACCATAGTGGGAAAGGAAACCTTAAATAAATATCACACTAATTAATAATAACAAATTGGATTAAGGAATTTACTTTCCTTTCCAAAGGACAGAAATCTAATTCTGTGCATGTGTATAACAAAAGAAACAGACCTAGACAAGGGCTAGCGGTAGTCAGGGAAAACTTCTCAGAGGAGGTGACATTTAAACTGAGAACTGAAGGATCGATATCAGGATTGATTTCTGTCCTTTAGAAAGGAAAGTAAATTCCTTAACCCAATTTGTTATTATTAATTAGTGTGATATTTATTTGAGGTTTCCTTTCCCATTATGGTATAAGCTCCATGACGGCAATTCCAAGTCTATTTACATTCATCACTGTATCTGTTATCTAACATGGGGACTGGCTCAGATTAAGTGTCACCAAAGTGTTGAGTGAACTGAAGGACCAATATCAGGTGACTAACCAAACAACAGTGGAGTGAGGGAGTATTCCAGACCCAAAGCCTTGTGGCTAGCATTAGTGTGCTGCATTTTTGCGTTCAAAGAACAGAAAGACCGGGCGCCTGGGTGGCTCAGTCGGTTAAGCGTCCGACTTCAGCTCAGGTCACGATCTCACGGTCCGTGATTTCGAGCCCCGCGTCGGGCTCTGGGCTGATGGCTCAGAGCCTGGAGCATGCTTCCGATTCTGTGTCTCCCTCTCTCTCTGCCCCTCCCCTGTTCATGCTCTGTCTCTGTCTCAAAAATAAATAAACGTTAAAAAAAAAAAAATTAAAAAAAAAAAAAAACAAAGAACAGAAAGACCATTGAGAATTTTGTATCTGAAAAAAAAAAAAATTCCTTTATGTAGAACAAAGCATGAAACAATGGCTGACATATGGTAAGTAGTCAACAAATATTTAAGTGAATAAAAGGCGTTTGTTAGTACAAGGCGATGAAATTGAAGTAGCAGTTGAGCTTTCTCTGAGTCCAAGAGGTGTCAAAAGTGTCCTAAAAATAGCAAGAAAAACTAAATTGCCTTGTTTAAAAATGCCAAAGGTGGCACGCTTGGGTGGCTCAGTTGGGTAATCATCTGACTACAGCTCAGATCATGATTTTGTAGTTTGTGAGTTCGAGCCCTGTATCTGGCTCTGTGCCGACAGCTCAGAGCCTGGAGCCTGCTTCAGATTGTGTGTGTCCCTCTCACTCTGCCCCTTCCAGCGCTCATGCTGACACTTTCTCTCAAAAATAAACATTAAAAAATAATAGTAGTAATTTAAAAAAAAAAATTAAAGATGCCAAAGGTAATAATGTGCTTTTAAATGGTCATCCTTCAACTAAAACACCTGACCAAGATTATGAAATTTTTAAAAAAATGATTTACACTTTCAGCTAATTTTATGATACTATATAAACATTATTACTTTTAAAGATATGAATGGTCCCAATTTGTCTCCCAGGTAAAATGAATATCATTTAAGTAATTAGATCTGTTTGCACAACTCAGATTATTCTCACTGAAGAAAAAAAATAAATTTTTCCTTTTTTCCCCATAGTAGTTGGATTTAAACTGCTTAACTAATCTACTTAACTGTTTCCAATAATATAAATATCTACCATACTTACAGTCACCCCATACACTCCATTCACACTGTCCTCTCTGTCGCTAGGTCCTAACTCATTCTAGTGTTTGGCCTTTGAGCCTCTTATTCACTCTGACAAGAATATTCTCTCCCAGATTCTGATGGCTGTCTTCGTCTCATCACTTAGATCTTAGCTTAATGTCACTGAAAAAAAAAAAAAAAAAAAAAGGATTTCCCCAGCTTTCCTAGGTAAGAGAACATGGTATAGTGCCTAGCCCATGGTAAGCACACCACAAGTGGTAGCTGTTATTATTTTTAATGTTAAATAAAACATACCAACTGAATGCTTTCTATTAGCCTCAACACAGTGAAAGACATTTTATACACTTTTAATTCTTACTACTACCAGATAACTATTATCATTTTTATTTTAAAATGGATTACTCAGAAAGATTAAATTGCTTAGCCAAAGTCACTGAGGCCTCAAGTGGCAGAACATTTGTCTAAAATAAAAAATCAAAACAACAACAACAAAAAAAAGGTATGTAATTTTTTTGCAACATATACATTTTGATGAAAAGAAACCAAATGCACAAATGATGCAGTTATATTGTACTTACACTGGAAAAATTAAGATGGTTGAGTAACATACTTTTTCTGATTGAATTACTGTGACAGTAGCTTCACATTTCTCTAACTTGTGGCATGGTTTATGCCCCAAACTCAAATGAACTCAACTGAAAATTTACTATATGCTTGATTTCTTTACATTTTCTAGTCAGTACTGACCTAAAGTTCCTCCAATATTTAGAGTTATTACCCACCACCCAAATTAGCTCTTGAGACTTGTTATTAACCAGACTGTTTCAAATAGGTGAAACACAGATTAGTGAGTATCTAGAGGGTGCCAAGCAATGTTTTATATTACTGTATGTTATCCCCTGAAGACGACAGTGCCCTGCATGTCTATGGCTAGGTGTAAATTAGAAGTTGGAAACTGGGAACCTGTCTTGTTTTGAGGCAGCTCTTGATGAGATAGAAACTTCAAGGCAGCTTCCAGAAAAAGAAATACAGACAGATTCTCTGGGTTCACTGTAAGATGGAAACAAAACAAAACAAAACAAAACACATGGAATGTAGCTTGAGACTGAGAAAAAAAACCTTGGAGTTTGGGTAAATAAGTAAAAAGTATCTTGAAAATCTAGTCTAGACTTCATTTTAGAGATGAGGGAAAGGAGGCATAGAATTAAAATAAAGTTCAATTAACAGGTGAGATCAAAAGCATTTGTACTGACTGCCCAATGCACTTTAGCTTACCCTGCACTGCCATACACAAAAATCAATTAACTGATGTTGATTTGACTCAGCTCAGCAAGTAACTTGAGGTAAATAGTAGAAAATCTGCTAAGACAGAATTAATACAAAAAAATAATAAAGTGCATTCTTTTAATATTAAAGAGCTTAGCCACAGTCAAGCTTTCTAATTAGGTCAGGATAATTTAAAAAGGACTAAAAACTATCCCAGGTGGGAATATCAAAAATTCATAATTTTGCCCTGGATACTATCTCTGTGACCTTAGAGGTTTTAGAAGAGCAATAATTTATCCCTAGCTCCCATGAAATTTAGATATTTATACAGGCAGTAGATTGAAAAGAAAAGCAAAAACTCACATAAATTCAAGAAGCAATAAGTATTTCAGGTCTTTATAAATACCTGCCCTTTTCCTTTTAAGTCTGAATTAAGAAATACTGACAGGTTTCATGTCCAAGTTAATGTGAAATGACAGATTATTCAGTTCAGAACACTGTGAAGAGACACAGGGTAAATTATTCAATGCCACCTCAACTATGTTTTTTACTCAAAAAATTATCTGTTTGAGGCTGTATCTGTTTCCACAGCATTTTTCAGTTTTAGAAACATCTCACTGGAAAAGTTTAGAATTCAGTGCACAGTCACTCCAAAAGCATTTACCTAGTTTTATTGTATTTGGTTTTAATTTCTCTCTCTTTGCATTGAGTTTACACAGGTTTTTACCAAACTGTTCAAGAGCCTATAAGGAAGAAATAACTTTTAATATAAAATAGAAAGAAAATGTTATAAATATATACAAGTTTATACCTGGCTAATAAATAGTGCTTTTCAAAGTATGGTTGAGGGAAGAACATCCATTAAATTTTTAGTAGTTTTGTATTGTTAATAAGGAAAAACTGACACATTCATGCTAATAGATGCATGATAACACTGTGAAATATACCTTGAACCCATGAAAATAATGAAACATATTTTTACAGTAAAAATAAAGACAGGAATTTCAATACTATCAAATGAAATTAACTCAAAATTCCTTCCACTCTCCTTTACAGTGTTACTCTTTGCCTCTCTACTGTGGTTAAATAACCAGACCTGTTTTCATGGACCTTCAAGGGAAAAAAATGTGGCTTGATAAGTTAATTGACTATAAAATGTAGTGATTAATCAGATATTCTGATGAGGAACTTGAGCACTATTTTACCATTTGTTGATTTATTGTGTTATGATGCTTAGTTTTTTCCTCAAGAAAACATTTATAACATAATATTCTGAGATCTGGGATACTGAGAAATATATCAGAAGTATAAGAGGAAGGGAAATCATGAGTTATGGGTAGGAAAATAGTAACTGAGGATCAGAGAATATCATACCAATGGGATCTGAACAATAACAACAACAAAAAGTTATAGAATATTAAGTAATTTACCAGACAGATGGGAGACTGGGAAACAATAAAAGTCTTATGCAGATGGAAGAAAACTATTTGAAAAGACCTAAACATAAACTCTTCAAAGAATGGCAAGTAGCTCACTCATGGAAGTTAGGATGGGTGTAGATATGAGAAAGCAGCTAGGAGTCTGAGATGAGATTAGAAAGGCAGAGAGAGAGAGAGAGGTTCCGGAAGATGGCGGCGTAGGAGGACGCGGGGCTCACAGCGCGTCCTGCCGATCACTTAGATTCCACCTACACCTGCCTAAAGAACCCAGAAAACCGCCAGAGGATTAGCAGAAGGGAGTCTCCGGAGTCAAGCGCAGACTAGAGGCCCACGGAAGAGGGTAGGAAGGGCGGCGAGGCGGTGCGCGCTCCACGGACTGGCGGGAGGGAGCCGGGGCGGAGGGGCGGCTCTCCGGCCAAGCAGAGCCCCCGAGTCTGGCTGGCAAAAGCGGAGGGGCCGGACAGACTGTGTTCCGACAGCAAGCGCGACTTAGCGTCTGGGAGGTCAGAAGTTAACAGCTCTGCTCGGAAAGCGGGAAGGCTGGAGGACAAAGGGAGGGAGAGCTGCTGAGCCCCCGGACGGCAGAGCTCAGCTTGGCGGGGAACAAAGGCGCTCACCAGCGCCATCTCCCCCGCCCATCCCCCAGCCAAAATCCCAAAGGGAACCAGTTCCTGCCAGGGAACTTGCTCGCTCCGCGCAAACACCCAACTCTGTGCTTCTGCGGAGCCAAACCTCCGGCAGCGGATCTGACTCCCTCCCGCTGCCACAGGGCTCCTCCTGAAGTGGATCACCTAAGGAGAAGCGAGCTAAGCCTGCCCCTCCAGCCCCCGTGCACCTTGCCTACCCACCCCAGCTAATACGCCAGATCCCCAGCAACATAAGCCTGGCAGTGTGCAAGTAGCCCAGACGGGACACGCCACCCCACAGTGAATCCCGCCCCTAGGAGAGGGGAAGAGAAGGCACACACCAGTCTGACTGTGGCCCCAGCAGTGGGCTGGGGCAGACATCGGGTCGGACTGCGGCCCCGCCCACTAACTCCAGTTATACACCACAGCACAGGGGAAGTGCACTGCAGGTCCTCACCACGCCAGGGACTCTCCAAAATGACCAAACGGAAGAATTCCCCTCAGAAGAATCTCCAGGAAATAACAACAGCTAATGAACTGATCAAAAAGGATTTAAATAATATAACAGAAAGTGAGTTTAGAATAATAGTCATAAAATTAATCGCTGGGCTTGAAAACAGTATACAGGACAGCAGAGAATCTCTTGCCACAAAGATCGAGGGACTAAGGAACAGTCACGAGGAGTTGAAAAACGCTTTAAACGAATTGCAAAACAAAATGGAATCCACGATGGCTCGGCTTGAAGAGGCAGAGGAGAGAATAGGTGAACTAGAAGATAAAGTTATGGAGAAAGAGGAAGCTGAAAGAAAGAGAGATAAAAAAATCCAGGAGTATGAGGGGAAAATTAGAGAACTAAGTGATACACTAAAAAAAAATAATATACGCATAATTGGTATCCCAGAGGAGGAAGAGAGAGGGAAGGGTGCTGAAGGGGTACTTGAACAAATTATAGCTGAGAACTTCCCTGAACTGGGGAAGGAAAAAGGCATTGAAATCCAAGAGGCACAGAGAACTCCCTTCAGACGTAACTTGAATCGATCTTCTGCACGACATATCATAGTGAAACTGGCAAAATACAAGGATAAAGAGAAAATTCTGAAAGCAGCAAGGGATAAACGTGCCCTCACATATAAAGGGAGACCTATAAGACTCGTGACTGATCTCTCCTTTGAAACTTGGCAGGCCAGAAAGGCTTGGCACGATATCTACAGTGTGCTAAACAGAAAAAATATGCAGCCGAGAATCCTTTATCCAGCAAGTCTGTCATTTAGAATAGAAGGAGAGATAAAGGTCTTCCCAAACAAACAAAAACTGAAGGAATTTGTCACCACGAAACCAGCCCTACAAGAGATCCTAAGGGGGATCCTGTGAGACAAAGTACCAGAGACATCACTACAAGCATAAAACATACAGACATCACAATGACTCTAAACCCATATCTTTCTATAATAACACTGAATGTAAATGGATTAAATGCGCCAACTAAAAGACATAGGGTATCAGAATGGATAAAAAAACAAGACCCATCTATTTGCTGTCTACAAGAGACTCATTTTAGATCTGAGGACACCTTTAGATTGAGAGTGAGGGGATGGAGAACTATTTATCATGCTCCTGGAAGCCAAAAGAAAGCTGGAGTAGCCATACTTATATCAGACAAACTAGACTTTAAATTAAAGGCTGTAACAAGAGATGAAGAAGGGCATTATATAATAATCACAGGGTCTATCCACCAGGAAGAGCTAACTATTATAAATGTCTATGCGCCAAATAGCGGAGCCCCCAGATATATAAAACAATTACTCATAAACATAAGCAACCTTATTGATAAGAATGTGGTCATTGCAGGGGACTTTAACACCCCACTTACAGAAATGGATAGATCATCTAGACACACAGTCAATAAAGAAACAAGGGCCCTGAATGATACATTGGATCAGATGGACTTGACAGATATATTTAGAACTCTGCATCCCAAAGCAACAGAATATACTTTCTTCTCGAGTGCACATGGAACATTCTCCAAGATAGATCATATACTGGGTCACAAAACAGCCCTTCATAAGTTTACAAGAATTGAAATTATACCATGCATACTTTCAGACCACAATGCTATGAAGCTCGAAATCAACCACAGGAAAAAGTCTGGAAAACCTCCAAAAGCATGGAGGTTAAAGAACACCCTACTAACGAATGAGTGGGTCAACCAGGCAATTAGAGAAGAAATTAAAACATATATGGAAACAAACGAAAATGAAAATACAACAATCCAAACGCTTTGGGACGCAGCGAAGGCAGTCCTGAGAGGAAAATACATTGCAATCCAGGCCTATCTCAAGAAACAAGAAAAATCCCAAATACAAAATCTAACAGCACACCTAAAGGAAATAGAAGCAGAACAGCAAAGGCAGCCTAAACCCAGCAGAAGAAGAGAAATCATAAAGATCAGAGCAGAAATAAACAATATAGAATCTAAAAAAACTGTAGAGCAGATCAACGAAACCAAGAGTTGGTTTTTTGAAAAAATAAACAAAATTGACAAACCTCTAGCCAGGCTTCTCAAAAAGAAAAGGGAGATGACCCAAATAGATAAAATCATGAATGAAAATGGAATGATTACAACCAATCCCTCAGAGATACAAACAATTATCAGGGAATACTATGAAAAATTATATGCCAGCAAATTGGACAACCTGGAAGAAATGGACAAATTTCTAAACACCCACACTCTTCCAAAACTCAATCAGGAGGAAATAGAAAGCTTGAACAGACCCATAACCAGCGAAGAAATTGAATCGGTTATCAAAAATCTCCCAACAAATAAGAGTCCAGGACCAGATGGCTTCCCAGGGGAGTTCTACCAGACATTTAAAGCAGAGATAATACCTATCCTTCTCAAGCTATTCCAAGAAATAGAAAGGGAAGGAAAACTTCCAGACTCATTCTATGAAGCCAGTATTACTTTGATTCCTAAACCAGACAGAGACCCAGTAAAAAAAGAGAACTACAGGCCAATATCCCTGATGAATATGGATGCAAAAATTCTTAATAAGATACTAGCAAATCGAATTCAACAGCATATAAAAAGAATTATTCACCATGATCAAGTGGGATTCATTCCTGGGATGCAGGGCTGGTTCAACATTCGCAAATCGATCAACGTGATACATCACATTAACAAAAAAAAAAGAGAAGAACCATATGATCCTGTCAATCGATGCAGAAAAGGCCTTTGACAAAATCCAGCACCCTTTCTTAATAAAAACCCTTGAGAAAGTCGGGATAGAAGGAACATACTTAAAGATCATAAAGGCCATTTATGAAAAGCCCACAGCTAACATCATCCTCAACGGGGAAAAACTGAGAGCTTTTTCCCTGAGATCAGGAACACGACAGGGATGCCCACTGTCACCGCTGCTGTTCAATATAGTGCTGGAAGTTCTAGCATCAGCAATCAGACAACAAAAGGAAATCAAAGGCATCAAAATTGGCAAAGATGAAGTCAAGCTTTCGCTTTTTGCAGATGACATGATATTATACATGGAAAATCCGATAGACTCCACCAAAAGTCTGCTAGAACTGATACATGAATTCAGCAAAGTTGCAGGATACAAAATCAATGTGCAGAAATCAGTTGCATTCTTATACACTAACAATGAAGCAACAGAAAGACAAATGAAGAAACTGATCCCATTCACAATTGCACCAAGAAGCATAAAATACCTAGGAATAAATCTAACCAAAGATGTAAAAGATCTGTATGCTGAAAACTATAGAAAGCTTATGCAGGTAATTGAAGAAGATATAAAGAAATGGAAAGACATTCCCTGCTCATGGATTGGAAGAATAAATATTGTCAAAATGTCAATACTACCCAAAGCTATCTACACATTCAATGCAATCCCAATCAAAATTGCACCAGCATTCTTCTCGAAACTAGAACAAGCAATCCTAAAATTCATATGGAACCACAAAAGGCCCCGAATAGCCAAAGTAATTTTGAAGAAGAAGACCAAAGCAGGAGGCATCACAATCCCAGACTTTAGCCTCTACTACAAAGCTGTCATTATCAAGACAGCATGGTATTGGCATAAAAACAGACACATAGACCAATGGAATAGAATAGAAACCCCAGAACTAGACCCACAAACGTATGGCCAACTCATCTTTGACAAAGCAGGAAAGAACATCCAATGGAAAAAAGACAGTCTCTTTAACAAATGGTGCTGGGAGAACTGGACAGCAACATGCAGAAGGTTGAAACTAGACCACTTTCTCACACCATTCACAAAAATAAACTCAAAATGAATAAAGGACCTGAATGTGAGACAGGAAACCATCAAAACCTTAGAGGAGAAAGCAGGAAAAGACCTCTCTGACCTCAGCCGTAGCAATCTCTTACTCGGCACATCCCCAAAGGCAAGGGAATTAAAAGCAAAAGTGAATTACTGGGACCTTATGAAGATAAAAAGCTTCTGCACAGCAAAGGAAACAACCAACAAAACTAAAAGGCAACCAACGGAATGGGAAAAGATATTTGCAAATGACACATCGGACAAAGGGCTAGTATCCAAAATCTATAAAGAGCTCATCAAACTCCACACCCGAAAAACAAATAACCCAGTGAAGAAATGGGCAGAAAACATGAATAGACACTTCTCTAAAGAAGACATCCGGATGGCCAACAGGCACATGAAAAGATGTTCAACGTCGCTCCTTATCAGGGAAATACAAATCAAAACCACACTCAGATACCACCTCACGCCAGTCAGAGTGGCCAAAATGAAGAAATCAGGAGACTAGATGCTGGAGAGGATGTGGAGAAACAGGAACCCTCTTGCACTGTTGGTGGGAATGCAAATTGGTGCAGCCGCTCTGGAAAGCAGTGTGGAGGTTCCTCAGAAAATTAAAAATAGACCTACCCTATGACCCAGCAATAGCACTGCTAGGAATTTATCCAAGGGATACAGGAGTACTGATGCATAGGGGCACCTGTACCCCAATGTTTATAGCGGCACTCTCAACAATAGCCAAATTATGGAAAGAGCCTAAATGTCCATCAACTGATGAATGGATAAAGAAATTGTGGTTTATATACACAATGGAATACTACGTGGCAATGAGAAAAAATGAAATATGGCCTTTTGTAGCAACATGGATGGAACTGGAGAGTGTGATGCTAAGTGAAATAAGCCATACAGAGAAAGACAGATACCATATGGTTTCACTCTTATGTGGATCCTGAGAAACATAACAGAAACCCATGGGGGAGGGGAAGGAAAAAAAAAAAAAAAAAAGAGGTTAGAGTGGGAGAGAGCCAAAGCATTAGAGACTGTTAAAAACTGAGAACAAACTGAGGGTTGATGGGGGGTGGGAGGGAGGGCAGGGTGGGAGGGAGGGCAGGGTGGGTGATGGGTATTGAGGAGGGCACCTTTTGGGATGAGCACTGGGTGTTGTATGGAAACCAATTTGACAGTAAATTTCATATATTAAAAAATAAAATAAAAAAAAAAAAAAAAAAAGAAAAAAAAAAACAAAAAACAAAAAAAAAAAAAAAAAAAAAAAACACACAGAGTGAGAAAAAAAAAAAAAAAAAAAAAAAAAAAAAAAAAAAAAGAAAGGCAGAGAGAGATTAAGATTATGAAAGATATCATTTGTCATGCTACAGAGTATGCATTTTATCCTGAATGCAGTGTGGAGACATGAAAGGGCATTAAGTCGGTTGGTAACATTATTGTATGGCACACTGAAGGCAGTGGGATCACTATGTAGGAAGTGGCCTGATAGTGAGCAGAGGTAGCAGAATTGCAATAATATAGATGAATTCTGATGAGAAGCTCAAAGGTTGTGATAGTGAGAGAAAGTGGTAATGACATGTTAAGCCTGGGCCCAAAGCCAGAACAAAGTTACATTAGGCACCTAGTATTCTGAAGAGACTCCTATAAATTTGGCAACCAGATAGTTCCTCCAGGACCTAGATAGCTAAACCGGTTCTGCTTATACAAGTATCTCCTTAGCATAATGTCATCTTCCCCACCCACACCACTCTTTGCTCCTCACCTCTGTGTATATAAGAATATTAGGGGGTGTCTCAGTGGCTCAGTTGGTTAAGCGTCTGACTTTAGCTCAGGTCATAATCTCATGGTTCGTGAGTTCAAGCCCCACACCAAGCTCTGTGCTGACAGTGCAGAGCCTGCTTGGGATTCTCTGTCTCCATCTCTCTGCCTCTCCCCGACTCGTGCCTTCTGTCTCTCTCAAAATAAATAAATAAACTTAAAAAAAAAGAGAATATTAAACAGAGAGAAACATTCTTTGCAACCTTTGTCCAAGTGGGCAGTAGGCTTTTCTTACCCATCCCTCCTCCAAATTCAAGTGATAAAAAGACTCAAAGGACTCACTTAGAGAAATTATAAAACCGGTATCTTGTTTCTTCATTGAACATTTTCTTAAACAGACTTGCTTTTTATTTCCTGGCTCTGGGGGAAAAGATAACTCAAGAGAGATGAAAAGCAGAAAAGAGAGTGGCAGTAAGATACACTATGCTCCCACCATTTAGAAAGGCAAGAGCATACAGGGTTCTCATGGATTGGTTGGATTTTGGAGAAGGTTGGAAAGCATAAGCTTTCTGGAATCTGTAAAAAAGTGCCAGAGGTGGGAGCTTCCAGAAAGTTGGAAAAACCGGTACCTAAAAGGGAGGTTACAGTGGGAAAATCTGCAGTCAGGAAGCACCAAAGACTAATTGATGTGCTCACAAAAGCCAGTCTTCTGGAATTCTGCTTCAACAATGGCTCAGTGGACAATAGCTTTACCCAGATTAGCAGCTATATCCCAGTAAGGGACAGTAAGTAGTTTTGTTTTAGTTTAGTTTAGTTTAGCTTAGTTTAGCTTAGTTTAGCTTAGTTTTGCTCACTGTCCAATTTATTAGAGTGATCTCTTCAATGTAAAAAGAGAGAGGGGCAGCAAGGATGTGAGGCATAGGATTGCATACCAGTGTTGTTTGGGGCCAGCAGTGGCTGCACAGTTACAGAGGCACTCACAGCCCTGGGCTTGAACAAGATAGCATCCTGTGCCAGAGAGATTATGCTCTATATTGTCACACACCAGACCGTGAGGACTGAGCACACAGAACCCCCAGTGAGAATAAAGACATACAAGGTTTGCAGTTTCATTGTGTTTTGAAATCAATTCAGCCATAAAAATGAGACTGGGGTGTGGAAAGGCAAGAACCAACCAGAGAAAAGGCACCCATCTTGAGGTAGGGACCAAAGATTTGCAGTAATAGTCCCATGGCAAGGGATCCCACTGGGGATAAGAATATTGCACTGAGCCGGGTAATGGATGGAGGAGTGGGGAGAGGAAGCAGAGGATGGAGACTGGCAGGGGATAAAGTTGGATAAGTTGGATAAGTAAGAGACACTGGGTTCCTTTCCAGATCTCTCCTCCCTACTCTAACACACAGAGGAGAGAGAGAACTGGGAAGAAGGAGGAGAAAAATGTGAAGAGAAACAATTCTCCACTCTCCTTGTAGCTGCAGGGTCCTTGGTCAAATCACTTGTCAGTGGTGAGGTAGGGAGAAAAAGAACAGGAAATTAGAGATAAATTTTATCTTCATAAAAATAGAAAATTATCTAAAAGCTATGAGACAATCTTGGATGTCTAAAGGAAATAGAAAAATTGATTTGACAGAACATAGTTAGAGGCAATGATTTATTTATTTATTTATTTATTTTTTATTTTTTTTTAGAGGCAATGATTTAAAAAAGTAAAGTCACTTCGTGTTTGTTACCCATTGCATTTAGAGTTTCCAATAAGCCAAAAAAAAAAAAAAAAAAAGGAAAAAGGTCTAAGAGATATCTGCAATAGATCTGACTTGACCACTTTTTTATGAGAGAAAAAGAAGAGTATATGATGACTTCTGAGTTAGTAGTCTGAATTATGTCATTAGCTTAAGAAAAAGAATTACTCTAGACTTTTCTTCTCTGGGCACAGCTACCTCATCTATAAAACAAAGAATTTTATGGTGGCTCTTAACCTTATTTTCCTCACAGACGTCTATGAAAATCTGAAGGAAGTTATACACTGTCTCCACAAAAATAGGTACTTGAACACTCAGAGTTTTCAAACAAATTCATGTAAAAGAGGGAACATTGGAGTGAGAAGCCAATTTGAGGAAAAAGATTGAGTGTAGTTCTGAATATGTTAAGTTGGATGTGTCCATGACAAATCCTTGTAGAAATGTCCTTCAGAAAGAAGACAATACAAACTTGTGCTTGGGTTGTTTTGTTTTGTTTTCATGGCAAGCACCTTCTGATGTCCAGCTCTAAGAAAAAGATGGTCTCCTTCTCACCCATGCTTCAGAGCCGGAAGGTCCTGAAATTTTCAGTGGCTCAACACAGAACGTTCTGGAATTTCTTTAGGTTGCCTGTAGAAATGCTCAGAGCCAGGGATAGGGGCATTAATTAAAATAACTCCTTCATTGAAGCTTTCTCTCTCACTTTCTAAAAGCTGTCATACATGTCCTTCTGGGTCTTCCTTTCAGCTAAATTGCATCTAAAGAAAAGAGCATGGTAACAGACCAGCCTTCCCTGAGTGAATATTGTTCTTATCTTTTTAAAAATTACTGATCGAGTTAAGGAGTATTAGTTTCTTTCTTTTCTCTCATCTATAGAAAACGTGTGTCTTCTCTTGTTACCCTTGAATTTACTCTTCTATCAGCTTTTATTTTAAGTCAGAGCTTCCCCTAAGTGTGTGGTTTTACACAAAGCTTTCTTTTGATGTTTACATTGGGTTAATGTCTGGTAGCTAAAAGTGCACTATGAATTTTGGAATCCAGCAGGGCCTAGTCTAAAATCCTGCTAGTTATGTCAGTCCTTTCTGCCTCATTCTCTTCTTTTTCCTTTATCAAATGAGTATAACAATATCTTGGGATCTTTATAAGTGTTAAAATAAAGTAATGTATTAAGAGAGCTTTGTATAGGCTCTGGCATATTGTTGGGGCTTAATAAATGTTATCAAAACAAACTATATGAAATTTCATTTTTTTAATTTCATTTTTTTAAAGTGATTTGAACTGCTTTGTGCTCAAATTCTTCATCTACAAATTAAATTGGTTAGGGTATATTTAGTTCAATCCAGTCCCCATTTATTGAGTACAAGCTATTATGGGGTTAATGAAGAAAATAAGTGAAGGAGGTTACAAATCAGTCAGGAAGATACTGGCAGGAAAACAAATAACAAATCAAAAAGCATGACTGAAATCAGGGTTGTACCAATTGCTGTTAGTCTTGAGTAAAATAATAAACGTTGATGGACCACAGTTTTCTCATCAGTAAATGAGACTAACAATACTCAGCTCACACAGTGCTTAGAAATATTTTATTAAATAGCATGAAGACTGGTGTGATGCTTGACACATAAAAAGTGGTCAGTGATGTTTATCATTAGAATCTTTTCAAGACTTTCAGAGGTGCTAAACTCCCTTATTTTTTTTCTTTTTTTTTAAGTTTATTTATTTATTTAGAGAGAGCTCATGAGCAGGTGAGGGGCAGAGAGAGAGGGAGAGAATCTCAAGCAGGCTCCACGCTGTCAGAGCAAAATTTAATGCAGGACTCAAATCTTCACCAATCATGTGAAATCATGACCTGAGCTGAGAAAGAGTCAAGACGCCCAACCAACTCAGCTAACCAGGTGCCCACTTTTATTTTTTAAAGATCTCATCCTATATTTTATCTAGAAAAATAAAATGTATCTACATCCCATATAAAATGTACTTTTTGCCATATTTTGAAATAATTTTATAACTTTCATTGAAAGTGTTAATATAATAGTAAAATGTGTATTATATTGTAACTTATTAGTAACTTTTTTGTATAACAATGGAAGAGGTAAGTTGAAGCTGATGAATTATTACAATATTCCTTTGCATTATTTTCAATTCTGTAGTTATTTCTGATTATTAGAGCCAATAACTTTTTTTCATGTCTCAAATCATAAAGCATCCCCTTAAAGATGCTGAGACTGTGCTCAATGGATAAAACACCCCAGCTGTTGGGTACTAAGGTAAAATATGACAGATGCTCTAGTGAGGTTCCAAGGAAACAAAAATAAAAGAAGGAATAATTCTAATTAAAGAGAATTAAGGAGGAGTCCAGGTAAAATATATACTTGAGCAGTGATAAATAGGTAAGAGTCTGACCATTGAATAGTGTGTGATCTCATATGACCAGAGCAGTAGTCTCCAAATACAGGTTTGAAAATTTCTGAGATGTGTAAGACATCCATTAGGGGACATGAAGAAGGAAAGGAGAAAACTGGCATAACATATTTGCTTTTACTTACAATTATAATTTCTAATTATTCCATGTTCACAACGTACTTAATATATTAGTATAGTACTGTGTGTGTGTGTGTGTGTGTTTGTGTGTGTGTGTATGATGGTGTATGTAATTATAAATAAAATATGTATATTGAGGATGCATTAGAAGACAATTTGGAGGGGGGTGCCTGGGTGGCGCAGTCGGTTAAGCGTCCGACTTCAGCCATGTCACGATCTCGCGGTCCGTGAGTTCGAGCCCCGCGTCAGGCTCTGGGCTGATGGCTCGGAGCCTGGAGCCTGTTTCCGATTCTGTGTCTCCCTCTCTCTCTGCCCCTCCCCCGTTCATGCTCTGTCTCTCTCTGTCCCAAAAATAAATTAAAAATGTTGAAAAAAAAAATAAAAAAAAAAAAAAGAAGACAATTTGGAGGCCTGCAGAGCACAGGGTAAAAGATTAAGGGATGATAGAAGTTATGGACATTTGGTGAAGACTTTGGACTGGTCTACTAAGGAGTTAAGTACATTATTTTGTAGGCCATGGTGAGCCATAAAACATTTAAGCAAAAGAGTTATTAAATCTGTGATTTAGGAAGTTAAATCTAGAGGTAACGTGTAATTTGAATAAAAGAAGTGAAATAAATTATGGAAAAAAATCAATAGGCTTATTAATAGGTCATTGTGCCTAAGACCCTCCCAAAGCAAGGTATGACTTCCTAATCTTCAACCCTCCAATGAGATGTCATCTCTTCTGGTATGCCTTCCCTAATCATGATCACAACTCCCAGGCTGGCAAGCTGTCCCTCCTTTGTACTCCAAATAGTTCCCTGTACTTACTCCTTTCAAGAGTTTATTACACTGAATGTCAATTTTCTGCTTACTTGTCTCATGCTTCTATTCCCTGTGGTTCCTAAGGGTAAGAGCTGGAACTTATCCATCATCATATTCCATATGACTTCCCCAGTGCTTGGAATACAAAAGATATTCAATAAGCAGTTGATGAATCTAACTAAGGTATTTCACTCTTTCCTCACCTTCCAGCCATTCACTGGACTAACTCCTACTACTCTTCCTGGTCTCAGTTTAGATATCACTTTCTTCAGAAAAGTGTGTTTCCATTTAGCTCTTATCTCCTTTAAGCATAATTGTATGTATAATTGTCTTTCTTATTATGAGGATGGCTATTTCACTTACCAAAGCAGGGAACCAAGGTAAGTAGATTTTAAGTTCATTCAGTGCTAAATTTTGTATATCCATCCTCTTTGGGGACTGTGGTGTTTTGATGACCTTCATGTTCAATCCATATCACCTCTAACTAAGGCTGTGAGTTTTCTCTAAGATGAGAAAAGCCTCTGTATATCTGTTCTCTTCCTGGCCTGAGTGCTCACCTTTGACCTCATTTATAGACATATTCCCATCCTATGATCAGTGTAAAACAATCTGTAGGAGTTCTCATGAGAGAGTGTTCTGTTCAGAGTAACTTAGTAGAGCCAAAAACAAAGGGTACTAGTATTTATGTCAGCTTCCATGATCCCACCTGTTCTCTGGATCATGAACCCCATGATAATGTACTGCAGCAAAACACTCAGCCCACAGGACAGTGGCACTTCTTTTTATTACTGATTAGTGGCTACCAGGAGTACTGTTGCCACGATGCTTCTCCAAACCTTATTAGTAATTTTTCCTAAAAGCAAAACTGCTGCTCTGGTTTATTTAATCTCATCTCTATTTATAAACATATCATGCCCTTTTCTTATTTTTTCCTCCTTTACTATTTTGTTCATTTTTTTCTAAAAATAGTTTTCTATTTCCTTCTACATATCCATTTTTTAAGATCCATATAAATTTTGTCCCCTTGTAACAACTCTTCCAGTTGGCTTTATTGTTTATCTTCTCTTCTGAACTACACAAGAATTATAGCCAGGCACATAAATTTATCTCTCTGTAGTCCTTGTGAATAATTAAATTGTTCACACATTATGGACAGAGATTGTGTCTTAAAATTTATTTTACATTGTCTGCCATGTTCTGCATAACAGAAGAAATACAGTAGTCATTAATTCTATTGATCAGATATTGGTAGTTCTTCTTCTAGACACATGGTAGGATTATACTTCCCTGTTATTTTGAGGCATTTGAGGCCAGGTGTTTTGCTTTGGCCAATGAAATATCAGTAGAAGTGTTGTGTGCCACCTCCATGTAATAACCATATAAGTCTTTGTGTAGTTTGTCATATTCCAATTTTTTCTATCTTGGTAACTGGGAAACCATTTCAGCCTGGATCCCCAAAGAAACATGACATGTTGAAGAATACTCCAGCTGCCTCTCGATGGATGGCATCCAGAAGATCCAATGTAATTTGCTACTTCTTGAAAGAGCCACGTACTAAGTGCAGAGCAATTGAATAATGAGCATCAGATATTTGGCCAGTTGAGGAAAAAAGCAGAGATAATGAAGACAGATGTGCAACTTCACTCCTAACAGAAGCAGAACTTTCTTCCTTCAGCAGTACTTCAAGAGTACAGGTGCACAAAAACATAACAATTAGGTTGAATCAAGTTATATTGCCATTTTTGTAGGATAAAAATAGCCAAATATTGGAAATTTCCTGCAGTTCTAGCAGATAGAAGTAGAACTATGAGAAGAAAATAAGAAAAATATCTGTGAGAAGAAATGTAGCATCTTTCAATGAACTATTGAATTTTATAGTATCTGATAAAAATAAGACCTGAATTTTCCTGAATATATCGAAGAGAGTTGATGTTATACTAGAACCTGTGACTAGATTCTAACCATATTGGACTAAATACTTTATTATGACTAGGAATAACTGAAAAATTATAAGCGAAAAAAGAAAAGCAAATTTGCACAAATAATAAAGGAGACTTGTTTTTTACAAATCCTTACCCAGCTTAATAATCTTTTCTGAGATGATTCAAGAAGTAAATAATCTGAATGCCTTATATATTTTTAAAAGTTAAATTTATAGTTCAAAACCTTCCCACAAAGTCTTTATTGCAGAATTCTAACAAACATTTAAGAAGTAAATAATATTAATTTCACACACACTCTTTCAGAAATTTAAAGGGGAGGGAATGTTTCCCAATTCATTCTATAAAATCACCATTACTCTGAAAACAAAACCAGACCAAAAAAATTAAACAAAAACAAAATTACAAACCAATATCTCTTATGAAAATAGATGCAAAATTCTTAGCAAAACTATCTTAACAAAGAAGAATAAAGTGACAATTATTACTTTTCCTAATATTACAGATTATTATATAGTTATGGTAAATGAGACAATTTGATATTGGCTGAGAGATAGACATATAGATCAATAGAGCAAAATAGGGCAACCAAAAATAGACCCACACAAAAATGCTCAACTTATTTTTGACAAAGTAAACAGAATTTTGAAAGGTTAGCCTTTTCAAAAATAGTGCTATGGCAACTGGACATCCTGAGGAAAAAACAAAAACAAAATACAATAAATAAATACTAAGTTAGATTCATACCACTGGAGGGATATGCAAGTGGTGGAGTAGGAAGACCCTAAGCTCACCCCTTCCCACGTTTACAATGATTATTACTCACATATGAGTCAATAAACTGGAAAGCAATCTGAAGACAGGCAGAACAAACTCCACAACTAAATGTAGAGAAAATAGTCATATCTGATAGGTTTGGAAGATCAGAAATAGTGGTTAAGAGATGCCCACAGGAGGGAGGGAGCTCGGGGTATGGAGAGGGGAAAGCACCAGGGAGCCCACACAGGGAAAACAAAATCCCCATAACATCTGGTCTTGAAAACCAAAGGGGCTGAAATCTGTGAGTTGTATAACCAGCGGGACTTGGAACCTGGAGTATTAAAAGTCAGCTGGCTCAGCACTGGGCAAGCTGAAAGGGGGAATGATAGCAGGGTCCCTGCACCTAAGAAGACAACTGCCCAAGAAGAGGCAACATAGAAGTGGCAGCTTGCACAAAGGGAGGAAGTTCTGTTTACAGTGATTACAGAGCATGTTGGAGGATGTCTCTGGAAATAAAAGAGCTGGCAGTTACCATTTTCCTACACCACACCCCAGCATAAACACAAAGCTACCTAAGGGAGGCAGCATTGCATAGGCACTTGTTACCTAACCAGCTAGCAGTACACCCCACCCACAAGTTCTCTTGAGACTCACCTATTCTAAGCCTGCTGGCCACACTCCTGGGCTCAATGTAAATTTTGTTAACACCACATGTACCCACCCAGCTATTGCCTCCTGGTGTCATGTGCCTAGTGGCCACTGAGCTTCAGGGGATCTAGCCCAGGACCAGTGGCTCAGTGAAAATTTTGCTGATGCCTTAAGTACCCCACGCATGCACCTCACACACAGACACAGTATGTCGTATCCAGCCACTGGGCACAGAGATGCCACTGATCCTGCTGCATGCTGTACCCCCAACTGCAGATATATTTTGGGGGATCATGATGGGACTAGACGTTTAGCACATATTTTACTAACACAGTGTGCCATGTGCTATGCTAAGCTGCCTCTGCACTCTGGGCCCAGCCTCTACATGTACAGATGTGGTATGTCACACCCAGTTGCTGGGCTCCCATTGCCCCCACCTCAAACATGCACCTTACTCCTTGGCTGCTACCACTAGTTCATGCTAATCTTATGGCTGCCACGATGATTCAGAGAATCTGGCTTAGGACTAGTGACTCAGTGCAAAAGTTGCTAACACAACTGCCCTGTACCCAAGCCTTCCTATGATCATGCTTTTTCACAGCCAGTGTGCACGAGTCTCACTAAGAGCACAGAGAGCAAGCACACCCCTACTGAAAGACACAATAGCAGGATGCAGGCAGCACACATAAGAGGCTCCCCTAAAGTGCCAGGTTCTGGTGAACAGGGAACTCTGCACTGTAGGGCACTGCAGAACCTCTTCCTCATAAAGTCATCACTTTAAAGGCAGAGAACAAAACCTCTGGGACAAAGCAAAGGCAGTCATAAGAGGGAAGTATATAGCAATCCAGGCCTTCCTAAAGAAGGAAGAATGTTCTCAGGTACACAACCTACCCTTACACCTTAAGAAGCTGGAAAAAGAACAGTAAATAAAACCCAAAACCAGCAGAAGACAGGAAATAATAAAGATTAGAGCAGAAATAAATGCTATCTAAACCAAAAATACAGTAGAACAGATAAATAAAACCAGAAGCTGGTTCTTTGAAAGAATTAATAAAATGGATAAACCACTAGCCAGTTTGATCAAAAACAAAAAGGAAATGACCCAAATAAATAAAGTCAAGAATGAAAGAAGAGAGATCACAACCAACACAGCAGAAATTCAAAAAATAATAAGAGAATATTATGAGCAATTATACGCCAATAAAATAGACAATCTGGAAGAAATGGACAAATTCCAAGAAACATATAAACAACCGCAATTGAAACAGAAAGAATTAGAAAATTTGAACACATGCATAACCAGTAAAGAAATCGAATTAATAATCAAAAATTTCCCAAAAACAAGAGTCCAGGGCCAGATGGCTTTCCAGGGGAATTCTACCAAACATTTAAAGAAGAGGTAACACCTATTCTCTTGAAGGTGTTCCAAAAAAATAGAAATGGAAGGAAAACTTCCAAACTCTTTCTATGAAGCCAACATTACCTCGATTCCAAAAACAGACAAAGACCCCACTAAAAAGGAGAACTGCAGACCAATTTCCCTGATGAACATGGATGCAAAAATCCTCAACAAGATATTATCCAACTGGATCCAACAATACAGTACAAAATTATTCACCATGACAAAGTGGGATTTATACCTGGGATACAGGGCTGGTTCAATATCTGTAAAACAATCAATGTGATACATCACATCAATAAAAGAAAGAACAAGAACCACATGATCCTCTCAATAGATGCAGAGAAAGCATTTGACAAAATACATCATCCTTTCTTGATAAAAACCCTCAAGAAAGTAGGGATAGAAAGATCATACCTCGAGATCATAAAAGCCATATATGAACGACCTAATGCTAATATCATCCTCAATGGGGAAAACTGAGAGCTTTCTCCCTAAGGTCAGGGACAAGACAGGGATGTCCACTCTTGCCACTGTTATTCAGCATAGTATTGGAAATCTTAGCCTCAGCAAGCAAACAACACAAAGAAATAAAAGGCATCCAAATCATCCAGGAGGAGGTTGAACTTTCACTGTTCACAGATGATATGATACTCTATATGGAAAACCCAAAAGATTCCACCAAAAAACTTCTAGAACTGATCCATGAGTTTAGCAAAGTTGCAGGATATAAAGTCAGTGCACAGAAATCAGTTGCATTCCTATACACCAATAATGAAGCAACAGAAAGAGAAATCAAGGAATTGATCCCATTTACAATTGCACCAAAAACCATAAAATACCTAGGAATAAATCTAACCAAAGAGGCGAAAAATCTATACACTGAAAACCATAGAAATCTTATGAAATAAATTGAAGAAGACACACACAAGAAAAGGAAAAAAAAAAAAGTCCATGTTCCTGGGTAGGAAGAACAATATTGTTAAAATGTCAATACTACCCAAAGGAATTTACATGTTGAATGCAATCCCTATCAAAATAACACCAGCATTCTTTACAGAGCTAGAACAACCAACCCTAAAATTGATATGGAACCAGAAAAGACCCCGAATAGACAAAGCAATCTGGAAAAAGAAAACCAAAGCAGGAAGCATCACGATCCCAGACTTCAAGCTGTATTACAAAGCTGTAATCATCAAGACAGTATGGTACTGGCACAAAAACAGACACTCAGATCAATGGAACAGAATAGAGAACCCCCAAATGGACCCAGAAACATATGGCCAACTGATCTATGACAAAACAGGAAAGAATATCCAATGGAATAAAGACAGTCTCTTCAGCAAGTGGTGCTTGGAAAACTGGACAACGATATGCAGGAAAATGAACCTGGACCACTTTCTTACACCATACACACACAAAAAAAAAAACCCTCAAAATGGATGAAAGACCTAAACATAAGACAGGAAGCCATCAAAATCCTTGAGGAGAAAGCAGGCAAAAACCTCTTTGATCTTGGCCACAGCAACTTCTTACTCAATGCGTCTCTAGAGGCAAGGGAAACAAAAGCAAAGATGAACTATTGGGACCTCATCAAAATAACATCTTCTGCACAGTGAAGGAAACAATTGGCAAAACTAAAAGGCAACCGATAGAATGGAAGAAGATATTTGTAAGTGACATATCAAATAAAGGATTAGTATTCAAAATCTATAAAGAACTTATCAAACTCAACACGCAAAAAATAAATAATGCAGTGAAGAAATGGGCAAAAGACATGAATAGACACTTCTCCAAAGCAGACATCCAGATGGCCAACTGACACATGAAAAAATGCTCCACATCATTCCATTATCAGGGAAATACAAATCAAAACCACAATGAGATACCACCTTATACCTGTCAGAATGGCTAACATTAACAACTCAGGGAACAACAGATGTTGGCAAGGATGCAGAGAAAGAGGACCTCTTTTGCACTGCTAGTGGGGATGCAAGCTGGTGCAGCCACTCTGGAAAACAGTATGGAGGTTCATCAAAAAATTAAAAATAGAACTACCCTATGACCCAGCAATTGCACTACTAGGTATTTATACAAGGGATACAGGTATGCTATTTCGAAGGGGCACATGCACTCCAATGTTTATAGCATCACTATCAACAATAGTCAAAGTATGGAAAGACGCCAAATGTCCATCGAGGGATGAATGGATAAAGAAAATGTGGTATATATATATATATATATATATATATATATATATATATATACACACACAATGGAGTATTACTTGTCAATCAAAAAGAATGAAATCTTGCCATTTGCAACTACATGGATGGAACTGGAGGGTATCATGTTAAGTGAAATTAGTCAGTCAGAGAAAGATAAATATCATATGACTTCACTTATATGAGGACTTTAAGATAAAACAGATGAACTTAAAGGAAGGAAAACAAAAATAATATAAAAACAGGGAGGGGGACAAAACATTAGAGACTCTTAAATATGGAGACCAGAAGGTTGTAGGAGGGGGGATGGGATAAATGTGTAAGGGGCATTAAGGAATCTACTCCTGAAATCATTGTTGTAGTAACTTGGTTGCTAACTAACTTGGATGTAAATTTAAAAAATAAATTAATTTAAAAAAAAAGGAACGGTAAACAGAGAAAAAAATAAATAAATGAAGGCAGAGAACATAGCTCACATTAACACACAAAGGCAGAGAAAGATGGATGAATTGAGTAAACAGAGGAATTTGTCCCAAATGAAAGAACATGACAAAATCATAGCATGAGATCTAAGCAAAACAGAAATAAATAGTATGCCTGACAGAGAATTTAAGGTAATAATCATAAAGATACTAATTGGACTTGAGAAAAGAGTGGAGGATATAAGTAAGACCCAGATGAAGAACCTAATAAATGAAATTAAAAATACAACAGATGGGATGAACAGTAGGATTCAGGAAGAAGAAAAATGTATCAGTGACCTGAAGGTTAGTTATGGAAGGCAATCAAGCTGAACAGATAAGATATCCATATCTAGGAGGCACAGAGAACCCCCAACAAAATCAACAAAAGCAGATCCACACCAAGACCTATTGTAATTAAAATAGCAAAATGAAAAAAAAAGTGAAAGAAAAACAAAAATATAATGATAAAGAAAAAAATTAAAAGCAGAAAGACAAAAGAAGAAAATACCATACAAAGAAAACCCCATAAGGCTATCAGTGGATTTTTCAGCAGAAATTTTGCAACCCAGAAAGGAATGCCATGATATATTCAAAGTGCTGAATGAGAAAAATCTGCAGCCAAGAATATTCTATACAGCAAGACTATTCTTCAAAACAAAGGAGGTATAAAAAGTTTCCTAGACAAACAAAATCTAAAGGAGTTTTTGACCATGTTCCTTGAAGAGCAAGAAATATTAAAGAGGACTCAGTACAAAAGAAAAACCAACAATATGGAACTAGGAAACTCAAGAGAAGTTAAAAAATGAATATTTCTGTAAAAAAAAAAACAATCAAAGGAACTCACAAAATAAAAGGATGTAAAATATGAGACCATGTACCTAAAATGTGGGGAAGAGAGGAATAAAGAATGGGCTTAAACTGAAGAGACCATCAACCTAGTATAGACTGCTGTATGCAGAAGATGTTATATCCAAACATAATGGCAACCACAAATCAAAAACCACAAATAGATATGCAAAGAATAGAGAAAGAAATCCAAATATATCATTAAAGAAAACCAGCAAACCATGACAAAGAAGAATAGAAGAAAGGATCAGAGAAAAACTACAAAAACAACCACAAAACAGGTAATAAAATCACAATAAATACATGTCAATCAATAATTATTTTTAATGCAAATGGACTAAACGCTCCAATCAAAAAACATGGATGAAAAAACAGGCCCATCTATATGCTACTTAGAGAAGACTCATTTTGGACCTAAAGGCACACCTACAGATTGAAAGTGAAGGAGTGAAGAAACATCTATTATGCAAATGGATGTGAAAAGCAAACCAGAGTAACAATACTTATATCAGACAAAGTGGACTTTAAAACAAAGACTGTAACAAGAGACAAAGGACAGTATATGATAGTAATAAATGGGACAATTCAACAAGATAGAACAATTGTAAATATTTATGCACCTAATGAAAGCACTAAAATACATAAAATAGTTACTAACAAATTGATAGTAATGTAATAATAGTAGGGGATTTTAACACCCCACTTATATCAGTGGACAGATCATCCAACCAAAAAATCAACACAGAAACAATGACTTTGAAAGGCACATTGGACAAGGTGGATTTAAGATATATTTAAGACAGTCTATCCTAAAAGAGCAGAGTACACATTCTTTTCAGGGGCACATGGAATATTCTCCAGAATAAATATTAAGTCACATATTAGGCCACAAAACAAGTCTCAACAAATTGAAAAAGAGTGAAGTCATACCATGTAACTTTTTGGATCACAATGCTATGAAACTAGAGACCAACCACAAGAAAAAAAACTAGAAAGATTATAAATACAAGGAGGTTGAAGAACATCCTACTAAACAAGAAATCAAAGAAACAAAAAGTACATGGAAATAAATGAAAATGAAAACACAATATTCCAAAACCTTTGGGATACAGCAAAATGATTCTAAGAGGGAAGTTTATAGCAGTACAAGCCAATCTCAAGAAACGAGAAAGATCTCAAATAAACAAGATAACCTTACACCTAAAGGAACTAGAAAAAGAACTGCAAACATCACCAAAAGCCAAGAGAAGTAAGGGAATAATAAAGATTAGAACAGAAATAAATGCTATGGAAACAAATAAACAAACAGTAGAGCAAGTAAAGTCAAGAGCTGGTTCTTTGAAAAGATAAATAAAATTTATAATCATCTAACCAATATTGTAAAAAAAAAATGAAGAGAAAGGACCCAAAAAATTACAAATGAAAGAGGAGAAATAACAAACACCACAGAAATACAAACATTGTAAGAGGATATAAAAAACTATATGCCAACAAATTGGACAATCTAGAAGAAATGGTAAATTCCTGGCAACATATAATTTACCAAAACTGAAGCAGAAAGTAGAGAATTTAAACAGATTGAATACTAGGAAGGAGGAGATTGAATCAGTAAACAAAAAACTTGAAGTTCCTTGACAGCTCAGTCTGTTAAGCATCTGACTCTTTCAGTTCATGTCATGATCTCATGGTTGTGAGATTGAGTCCTGTATCAAGTCCATATTGGCGTTGAGCCAGTTTAAGATTCTATCTCTCCCCCTCCCTCTTCCCTTGTCCCACTTTTTCTTTTTCTAAAAAAACAAACAAACAAAACTCACAATAAACAAAAGTCCAAAAGCAGACGGCTTTACGGGTAAATTTTACCAAACATTTAAAGAAGAGTTACTACCTATTCTTCTCAAACTATTCCAAAAAAGAAAATAGGAAAGGAAACTTCCAGACTTATTCTATGAGGTCAGTATTACCCAGATCACAAGGCCAGAAAAAGACATCACGAATAAAGAGAACTACAAGCCAATACCTTTGATGACCATAGATGCAAAAGTCCTCAACAGAAGACTAGCAAACAGAATCTAATAAAACATTTAAAAAATCATTCACAATGACCAAGTGGGATTGGGTGTATGCCAGTATGCAAGGGTGGTTCAATATTTGTAAATCAATCAACATGATACATCAATAAGAGAAAGAATAAAAACCATATGATCATTTCACTAGATTCAAAAAAAAAAAGCATTTGACAAGGTAAAACATCCATTTATAATAAAAGCCCCTCAATAGAGTAGGTATAGAAAGAACATAACTCAACATAAGAAAGCCATATATGAAAAATCCCCAGAGAACATCATCCTTAATGGGGAAAAACAGAGCTTTCCCCCTAAGGTTATGTGTAAGACAAGGATGTCCACTCTTAACACTTTTTTTCAACATAGTGTTGAAAGTCCTAGCCACAGCAATCAGACAACAAAATAAAATAAAATGCACCCAAATTGGTAAGGAAGAAATAAAACTTATACTATTTACAGATGACATGATACTAATATACAAAACCCTAAATAATCCACCTAAAAACTCCTAGAACTAATGAATAAATTCAGTAAAGTTACAGGATACAAAATCAATGTGTAGAGATCTGTTGCATTTCTATATACTAACAATGAAAGAGCAGAAAGAGAAATCAAGAAAGCAATCCCATTTACAAATGCACCAAAAATAATGAGATACCTAGAAAAAAAAAAAAAAACCAAAAAGGTGAAAGACCTCAACTCTGAAAAATATAAACCACTGATGAAAGAAATTGAGGACAACACAAAGACATGGAAAGACATTCCATGCTCATGGACTGGAAGAACAAATATTGTTAAAATGCCTGTATTACCCAAAGTAATCTACATATCTAATTCAATCCTTACAAAAATATCAACAGCATTTTTCATAGCACTAGAACAAAATATCCTAAAATGTATATGGAACCACAAAAGACCCCAAATTGCCAAAGCAATCTTGAAAAAGAAAAGAAAATCTGATGGTATCATAATTCCAGACTTCAAATTATATTACAAATTTGTAGTGATCAAAACAGTATGATACTGGCACAAAAGATGGACACATAGATGAATGGAACAGAATAGAAAACCCAGAAATAAACCCACATTTATATGGTCAATTAGTCTTCAACAAAGCAGGAAAAAATACCCATTGGGAAAAGACAGTCTCTTCAACAAATGGTGTTGGTAAAACTGGATAGCTTCATGCAAAAGAATGAAACTGGGCCACTTTCTTTCACCCTACACAAAAAAAATAAACTCAAAATGCATTAAAGACCTAAGTGTGAAACCTGAACCCATAAAAATCTTAGAAGAGAACACAATCAGATAGGTCCCTGACATTGGCCTTAGCAATGTTTTTCTAGAAGTGTGTCCTAAGGCAAGGAAAATAGCAGCAAAAATACACTGTTAGGACTATATCAAAATAAAAAGCTCATGCATAGGGAAGGAAGCAGTCGCAAAACTAAAAGGTAACCCATGAAATGGGAAAAGATATTTGCAAATGACATATCCATTAGAGGGTAGTATCCAAACATCTATAAAGAACTGTTACAACTCAACACCCCAAAAACAAATAATCCAATTAAAATTGGGCAGAAGGCTTGAATAGACATTTTTCCAAAGAACACAGCCAGATGGCTAACAGACACATGAAAAGATGCTCAACATCACTCATTATCAGGGATATGCAAATCAAAGCTACAATGAGATATCACCTCACACCTGTCAGAACGACTACAATCAAAAATTTAAGAAACAACAGGTATTGGCAAGGATGTGGAGAAAAAGGAACACTGGTGCACTGTTGGTGGGAATACAAACTGGTGCAGCCACTCTGGAAAACAGTATGGAGGTCCCTCAAAAAGTTTTAGATAGAACTGTACTACAATCTAGTAATCGCACTACTGGGTATATACACAAAGAATACAAAAACAAAGATCCAAAGTGGCACCTGTACCCTGATGTTTATAGCAGCATTATCAACAATAGACAAATTATAGAAAGACCCCAAGTGTTCATTGACTGACCAATGGATAAAGAAGACGTTGTATAGATGATAGATAGATAGATAGATAGATAGATAGATAGATAGATGATAGATGGATAGACAGATGACAGATAAATAGATAGATGATAGATGATAGATAGATGGATAGATAGATAGATAGATAGAGAATTGGATATTACTCAGAGATCAAACCAAAAGAATGAACTCTTTCCATTTGAAACATCATGGATGGAGCTAGAGTGTATTAACACTAAGTGAAATAAGTTAGAGAAACACAAATACCTTATGATTTCACTAATGTGGGATTTAAGAAACAAAAGAGATGAATATATGGGAAGAGGAAATAAATGAGAGAGGGAAGCAAACGATATGAGACTCTTAATCATAGAGAACAAACTGAGTGTTAATGAAGGGAGGTGGGTGGGGGATGGGCTAAATGGGTGATGGACATTAAGGAGGACACTTGTGTTGGGCACTGGGTGTTACGTGTACGTGATGAATCACTAAATTCTACTCCTGAAACCAAAACAACAAACAAACAAAGAACTTTTTGTGACCTTAGGTTAGGCAAAGATTTTCTAGTACAACCACAAAAACACAAAGCATAAAATAAAATCGATATGTTGTACTTCATCAACCTTAAGAACTTCTGCTGTTGGAAAAATGTTAAAACATGCTGTAAACTGACAGCAAATATTTGCCATTATCCTTCCTGAAAAAGGAGTTATATATAGAATATTAAAAAAACTGTCAAACCTGAATAAGAAGACAATTTCATAAGAAGACAATGCTAAAATATTTCATTACTTCACCAAAGAAGATGTATAGATGGGTAACCAGCACTTGAAAGATGCTCAACATCATTAGTCATTAAAGAAATGCGACTTAAAACTCCTGTAAGATTCTACTACGTAATTATTATAATATCTAAAATTAGGAAGACTGACCATCTCAAGTGTTACAAGAATTCTCAGATGATGCCATGAGGAATTTAAAGTGTGGTGTAACTGCTTGGAAATGGTACAACATCTCCTTTAAAAAGTTAAACATTAAGCATGAACATAAACCAAACGATCCAGTAATTAGTCCTAAGTACCTATCCAAAAGAAATATAAGCAAATATCCATAAAATACTCTTTACACAAATGTTGATAGCAGCTCTATTTGTAGTAGATCCAAGCTGAAAATAGCTCAAGCATCCACCAAAAGGTGAATGGATAAACAAGTAGTGGTATATACACCCAATGGAATACTATTCAGCAACAAAATGGATTGGATTATTTATCATTGCAACAATACAGATGAATCCCAGATATGCTGAATGAAATAAACTAAACAGAAAGGGTATATAATGTTATGATTTCATGTATATGAAGTTATGTTAAAGTTAAAACTTACTATGGGGACAGAAAGCAGATCAGTAATTGCCAGGGGATAAGGGTGTGATAAGAAGAGATTATAAGTGGAGAACACAAAGGAACACAGAAATACTTTGGGGGTGATGTATGCGTTGACTCTCTTGACTGTGGTAATAGTTTTGTGTCTGCATCCATTTGTGAGGACTTTTCAAAGTATGTGCTTTAAACCTGTGAACCTGTTATATAACTATCATACCTCAATATAGTTGTTTTTTTTTTTTTTTTTTTAATGGTAGCTTCCCTTTGCCCTTAAAATAAAGAACAAATGTTTCCCATACTATACTAGGTCCTACATGATCTTGTTCCCATCTGCCTCTACAGTTTCACTTTGGGCCACTCCTGCCCCTTTTATATGCTGTCATCATAATTGGCCTTTTGATTCTTTAAGGTTTTGTGGTCCTTCCCACCTCAAGGCCTTTGCAAATGCTATCCCCTCTCCTTTCCCCACTCTTAACTCCTGGTTAACTTCCTCTGATCCTTCAGTTCTCATCTCAAATATCACTCCCTCAGAAAAGACTTACTGATTCACCCTAAAATACTTGAGATTTATAACTTTCTGTTTTTTTTTTCCATTTTAAAATTTGTCACAAACTTTACTTATATTTTAATACATTTTAAATTAATGACTATCAACACTACTAAAGTATAATAATTTATATATATTATCTAGTTAATACTTTTGAAGAATTAGTTATATATATTTATAAAATTTTACATATAAAGAGATTAACTGCTTGAAATCACACACATAACAGTCAATGGCAGTGACTTAAACTCAACCATCTCTGACTTGAAAGCATATAATCTTAAGTAATGATTAATGATTTTGTAATATTATATCCACTATGATATGGTACCAAAAGAAAGCTAATCTGGAAGTCAAAGCGTGATCTCTAAAGTGACAGTTGGTAAGTAGGTAGTATCTCTAGGCTGGCAGTCTAACTGGAAAAACCTAAGCTAACTTGTGAGGTATCTGACAGGTAAGCCAAAAATGGAAGTGGAAGGTCCAGAAAATGGCCCTGAAATTTGGAAATCAAGATCGCACCAAGAAGTTAGCTATAGGGGTGCCTGGGTGGCTCAGTCGGTTTAGTGTCCAACTCCTGATTTCAGCTTAGGTCATGATCTCACAGTTCGTGGGTTCAAGCCCCATGATGTGGGTTGTCCGTGCGGAGCCTGTTTGGAATTCCTTCTCCCTCTCTCTCTCTTTCACTCAAAATAAATAAATAAGCTAATTAAAAAAAAAAAGTTAGCACTAAATCCTTGCAAGATAAGGGTAAGCATGATGTTATCCTAGATAGACTGTGGTATTAGGCAGATTAACAAGGCAGAGATCCAGTAATTTAGTGCAAGATGTGAATCAAGACATCTCCAGGGCTAGGCAAAAACTCATGGAAAAGTTTAGAGATAAGAATATAGTAAGCATAACTTGGCACCCAATGCTAGAATGCTGGTTTGCATTTGTAAAATCTCTCCTTACCCCCAACAGACCTTTACTTCACTACTCCCTTACTACCCTGGTCCAATTTGTGGACTTCTCAGCAGAATGAATCCCCAAATTTGAAAATTTCAAATGTAGGAGTTACATAGTAATAGAAGAGGAGAGAAGATAGATAAAGAGGCTGGAAATTGCTAGAAAACATTAATTAAATATTCAGTTATCTAAGTAATTATGTGTGAAATAGCCAGATATTATTATGTAAATCACATTCACAGTCTCATTTAGTTTTTCTTTTTACATTAAAAAAAAATGCATATGAGCTCATCTGATAAAGATTTGTCATTTGAAGGCATTTGGTTAAATGACATTGCCACTTGACAGATAAAAAAAATCATGATATTCAAAATTCTTCAACCCCCAAGTGACCTAAAGTACAGGGGTGTTCATAAACTATCTTTAAAAGGAGAGTATAATGTATTGCCTCCTGTCAGTGAGAAAGGACTTATCTTAAATCAAGAGCTGAAATACTGCCAGTGTCTAAGATATATTTATTTCTTTAAAGGAAGTGGATTTTAAGCCAAACTTCCCACCTGCTAGATTAGAAGCAGTAAAATCCAGATATATTAAAGATATTAGTGATCTGAATAAATTATAGTAATTTAACTAAATTTCATTAAACTTTGTAATTCTCATAAGATAATGCCTATTTGGATAAAGTATGTTTTACTTTCAAGTTTATCTTTTTATAGTATGTTTATCTTTGGAATTTAAATGGAATAAATATATTTCATTTTTATAGAAAACGAGTACTATTTAAATAATGAATAGAATTTTGTATTGACCATCTTGAATGGGTTTATATAACTTTTAAGGGCACTGTGTTTTCCAAACGCCTCAAGTTAGTTATCTCTCCTAGACATATATTACAAAATCAAAGTCTCTATTCCAAGTTTGGCTTGTTTCTAAATTTGTCTTCCTTATACATTATAAGGCAGGTTTGATGTATATTGAAAATAATATGATGTTTTTAAGCTAGTATCTTTATTGATGATAGTATGTAGTTTTAAATTCATAAGCAATAGTCAGCAACCTAGAATCTAATCCAATTGTTACAAAGTTCAATGCTTTTAATAACTCAGTTCTGGGTAATTGGCAAGATTGAATACGTACCTTAAAATAACACGAAGGAAGTAGACTAAACATATTCTTGTTTCTTAAATAGTTTAATATTATATTAACATGGAATACATTATTCTTTTCAGAACCTAAAAGACCTAATTTTAGGATTTTAAGTTCACCAGGGCCACTAGTTCTTATCAAAAGCTTGTTACTTCCTCTCCTAAAAGTCAATCCAAACTCTAGTGGCATAACAAATAAAATGACACTGACAGCTTCTATTTTACTTCAGGTTGCTTGAGGAGGTTGATGCATTGGTGATGTAATGGGTTATATTTCAGGAGCAAAAAAGGGAGAAAAGGACAAAAGTACTAATTAATTTTGAAATCCATATATTTCTGGGAGGATGAATACACAGGATAATATGATAATCCCAAATGTCAACCTTTCACTGAACTTCTAAAATTTTTTTTAATAATTCTTTAATTTTTCACCTTCATATAAGTCTCAAGGTCCACTTTTAGCAAAGGTCTCGAAAAAGCCCAAATGCAAACTCAGGTATCATGTTTTTATATTTAAAAAGTGCAGTGTGAGCAGCCCAGGTATCAGGTCTCATTTTCATACCCTTGCCGCACTGGTGGCACTGTAGAGAAACCACCATAAATCATCTCTTGGCTGTATACAATTAATTTTATGTTCTGCACTTGTCCTCCCATATGTTTTTATGCTGTTTCTTTCTATATTTGATTTTTGAGGTCACTCTGGGTTTGAAGTAAAATACTCAAGCTTCATATTAAAATATCGCTGGGTGATATTATAAGTTTTAATAACCAATTTCAGGGTCACCTTTTCCCATAAGTTTTAAAATTAACTGTCAAAAAGTGTCAAAAAATAACCTTTAACTCTCTGACCCTTTTAAATATAAGAGGATATTAAGTGGGTTTATTGCATAATTTCTTGAAGGGTAAAACATTTCTACTATCACATATTTTCACAGTGATCCCTTTATCTTATTTATTATTACCTTGGAGGTGGTTTCAGACGTCATCAGAGTTTTTTACTACTTAGCTGATTTGCAGTAAAAGAGGCAAAAACCTTTTTTTAATAATTTTCAGAATAGCTATTCTTCCAGACGGAAGCCTACGGATCCTAAATGCTTCTAAATCAGATGAGGGAAAGTACGTTTGCCAAGGGGAAAATGTCTTTGGTTCTGCTGAAACCATAGCTTCAGTATCTGTAAAAGGTAAGAAAATGTGGCTAACTGTGTTACAAGCATAGTTTCACAGCTTTGTCAGAAAGCAAATAAATACAATATGCATGTAAATTGTGTTTGTGCCTATGTGTGTGCATGCTTCTATTGATAAGATACACTACAAACATAGAACACAGCCAAATTGTCCCTTCCATTATTTAGGAGACCATAAAGAAAGGAACACATTGTTGGTAGAAACTTAAATATTTTGCTTTGAACAAAATATGTGAGAGGATAAAGAAATCTTTCTGAAGTTTTACTTGATGTCTCAAAATTTAAAAGTATTCCAACAGTATAAAAATATTTTTCCTCTATCAAGATTAATTTTAACATCAATCAGTAATATTCCTTTGTCACCGTGGGATCTGGGGCAGAAAGGATAGCAGACAGAGGACAGGAATGTATGGTGTTTGAGTGTGCATCAGTTAAATGGTTACCTGAGCTGCTCTTTGGTGCTTGCATCAATGGAATTCTTTATATACTGTCATTTTTTAGTGTTATAAATATTGTCACTTAAATGTTTCTGTTAGTTTTCTAGTTCTAAAGTGAACTAGATTTTGGCCTAGAACATTTTTTTGAGACTACATATCATTGTTTACTACTAAGAATATCTCATATGTTAGGCAGAAAAATCTCATCAATTGGCAAAGAAATATTTTTCACAACTGCACTATATCCTTGATTTTTTCCATGTGGGCATGTATTATATAGTGAATCATACTTTAGCTAAAAAAAAGTAGAAATGTTTTCTTTTTCTTTAGAAATAAAAGTGTCATTAAAATAGCCAGCACTCTGATATTTTAGAAAAGAGGCAAACATTAACAGAAGGAAGGAACATGATTTAAATGATGTTTTCATTTACAGCATACATTATGGGAATCTAATTCAGTCTGCTAATCTGTGTCTCATTGTGCTATATAATGTTTATCATAATGAAGCAATGCTGGATTCACAGACTTTTTTGTAAATAATATCAAAAAAGTTTTCTGTAAACCAAAAGTTAAATGGAATATTTAGTTACCCAGAACATTCCAATTCTCACAACGTTTAAACTATAATATGCTGTGATGATCTGTCTTCTCTGATGAAGTCAGAATTTAGAAAGCCACACGGAATATCTGACTTTTAGGATGTTAATATTTATATTCATTTTCTCTCTGACTGCTTAAAAGGATGTTGCATATTAAAGGATCTTATCCGTGGTTAAGAATGATGTTTCATCAGACTATGCTATTGCCAACAATAGAGCTAAAATAGGAAAATTAGCCTAATTTTTAATCATTTGTGTCAGTCTTCTTGAGGTATCTACAACCAGGAATCTAGGAAAAAAGACTAAATCAAAATCCTATCTCCATCACCTTCCTACTTCATTTTAAAAAATCATATTTCAATTATTTGATTACTAGCTTAAATAACCCTTAGATGAATAGCAGTATTAGCCTTTATTGGTTCAAACTTATTTTAAACACAGTAAAAATGTATCTATTTTTAAATTTTTAATTGAATCCTTTAGTAATTAAACACACATTTTTTCTCAAAAAATTTTCCATTCAATAATTTGCTTTTCTTTCTGGATCTAAATTAAACCATCCACAATTTATCAAAATTATTTTATAATCAGTTAGAGAAGTGCATTTTCTATTCATAAAAGGGTTTTGTAGTGTATAAAGCAAATATAAGTTGGCATAGTTGTAGTATTATATTTTTATCTGTGTTAAAATAGTAATTTGAGAGGAGGTGACTTCTATAACTTTTAAAGAAGTGAACTCACCTGACTTCTTCCTCCTTAGATATGGAACATATTTTATTGTAAAAAAAAATCCTTTTATTTATACTTGATGATCCTTGAAGGTAGACCAGGAGGTTACAACTTCTTTTTTTCTAATTTTCCTTCTTCTGGAATGCCAAATGCTACTTATAGTTATGTATTTTCTTGTCTTTTTCATCCATGCTTACTTCTTAATAGGAATAGCAACTTTTAAACCATCAGTCTTCTACAAAAGCATACTAAAATGCCCTAGCATACAAAAAAAAGGTAATATTTCAATTAATAATACTTTATTTAAAGATGTGTATCCAGAGCAACTGCATTGTATAGATTCTTTGCTTAAGTTTTTCTCTATTATTTAAAATATAAAATACAGGGAAATACTATGTGTTGATTATGTTAATTAATGCATTTTTGTTTCTATAGAACCTACAAGAATAGAACTTACTCCTAAAAGAACAGAGTTAACAGTGGGAGAAAGCATTGTCCTTAATTGCAAAGCAATTCATGATGCTAGTTTGGATGTCACTTTCTACTGGACACTAAAAGGACAGCCTATTGATTTTGAGAAAGAAGGTGGACATTTTGAAAGCATCAGGGCCGTAAGTTAATACACTTCTATTCGTCGAGTACTATAATTTTTAAAATTTACACTCAAATGTAAAACTTTATTATTTATGAAATGCTAAGGAAAAATAGGGAAAAATATATTTGATTCAAACTATTACTTTCTTTCATTATTATATGTTATGTCAAATTGAAAGTAATTTTGTAAAGCTCAGTAAGTAATTGGAAATACTTCATCATGCAAATCTGATTTATTTCTCACTTTTATTTACTTGATTAATTTTGTCAACATTTACACATTACTTCTTAGAAGTTATATTGCTACATACTAGTGTTATTTAAAGCACTTTAAACAGTAAATATGATACAATAAATAAATGAAATAAGCCTGCCTATCCTACTCCTCAAGAAATAGTAATTTTGAAGATTCTTTAACTCCTCAAGGGAATTAAACATGAGCTTAAGCAGACCTTAAACATCAACCAATAGTCATAAATACATGTCAGCCTTAGACAAGGCATATTCATTTTTTGTCTACCAAGTCATTCCCTTGTAATATCTTGTCCTATATTACACAATTTTGTGGCAATCAACTAACTGAAGAGGGAATCTTTTGAGCCAAATGCTATAGAACATCAGTGTTCTCAACAGAGAAGTGAAAAAAGACCTTCTTCCCCCAAGTTCTTGTTTAAGATAAAAGAATGAAATAATGATGAAAGGAGAGAAAGATGATGGAAGTAGGGTAACAGAGAGAGATTTTGCCTAAAATATCCCTTTTGTTTTGGCTGAAGAGGTGAATCCAAATGTAATTTATGCCTGAAAATCCAACTTAAAGTATTTCCTCGGGGCACTTCGGTGGCTCAGTTGGTTAAGCATCCAACTTTGGCTCAGGTCATGATCTTACAGTTCGTGAGTTCTAGCCCTACATTGTGCTCTATGCTGCCAGCTCAGACCCTGGAGCCTGCTTCAGATTCTGTGTCTCCCTCTCTCTCTGCCCCTCCTCCACTCACATTCTGTGTGTCTCTCTCTCAAAAATAAATAAACATTAAAAAAAATTTAAATGTTTCCTCATACTTGTTAATATCCATTTATTCTTCTGTAAACAGTTTGGGAAACACTAGAAAACCACAGCTGTGGTAAGACCAAATATATATATATAAAGCTCTGTTTATATTGAATTTTATTTTACAAGTAATATGATACAGTGGGGAAGAAAAAAAAAAGTCCAGATCCAAAGTCAGAAATTTTCTGGATCCAGTCCCAGGTCAATTCCTAATCAGCTTTGTAACAAAAAGCCAGCCACTTAGCTTTCCTGGGCAATAATCTCATAGACAAATGAAGTGAGTGGATTAAACCAGAAAATTTCTAATGTCCCTTCTCACTTTAGAATTTAATATTAGTAGAAGAATAAATATGAACTGTCTTTTTACATTTGCCAATGTAACCAAAATTAAACATTTCCTTCCAAATGTTTCTTTTCATCCTGATTTACTTTGAAATTAATGGGAGAGATAATATATATAAGAAATAATTAATAACCACATCATTCACATCTAATCAAATAAATTAATTTTAATTATTAATGGTTATGTTATATGCAAATCATTTAGATCATGTTAAATTAAACTCATTTTCCCTAATTTGTGACTTTCCTTTTTCCTTTACCTGGGGTTAACAGTTCCTTCAAGATTGTGAACAAATAAAACAGAACCAGAAAAATGTAATACAAAAATATCACATTTCAAAACAAAAATATACTAACAAAAATATATCTTCTTAAGATTATCTGTAAAAATTCACTCTGAGTGATCAGATACATAAAGTAAAAATATGCCTAAAATGAATATTGGGTTTTCTTCATGTAAACAGGACCCCTTTTTGTTTAAAATATCGAGAGAAATTAATGGTCCTGGTAAAATTATTCTTATATAATAAGAATTCTTATTTTTGTCTCTTAAACATTACCACTTTAGTTTGATATCATTCATTTGTAGCAATAAATACCTTTAATCTTTTTTATAAAGTTGGAAGTTGACAATACCTGCTGTATCCCTCTTTGTATATATGCTGTTCTTGCCTTTAAGACATAAAAAATTGACTCCTTACTCCATGCAAATCCATATGATAAAGGCCATGTTAAACTTAGGCTCTGGATTGTAGACAGTAACAAGAAGCTATAGAATAAAAGAAAAGAAAGCACATTATCATACTGAGAAGTGAGAATAATATTTAGTTTTAAGGTAATTTAGCACTCATCATTTTTAGTATATTTAGAATAATTAATAGAAATACATATGTACTTAAAAATATTTGGAAGCTCTAAAACTACCATAAAGAAATTATCTATCCCCTTCCTCTTAATTACCTCCAACTCTGGTTGAGTCCTGGCTGGCTTCAAGGATACATACTGGAGAAAATTCCATTTTATGACATTGATAAGGCAGAGAAAAAAAAAATGCTATCCCCCAAATAATATATTTTAAGAGGAGAAATGAAAGTTTTATAAATAAGGGAAATTTGGGATGCCTCTGGACTTGTGGGCTACTTCCTGTTTAAGAGGACAACTGAAGACTCTGGTGATAATAAGGACAGGATAGGACTCAGAAGAGAAGATGATTTATGAACTGCTCTGAGTTTTAAGGGAAAGCCATTGAAGGACCATGGGGACCGAGGCTAGCACAGCAGAGTAAGAAAGCCAAACAGATTCAGGGACTGCTTAACCAGGAACAGAGTATGCCTTTGACTGAATTAACTGCCCTAGACCTAACCTACCAGTGGGCAATTGAATAGGGGTAAATCAGAAAAGGAAGAGGGGTATACTTTTTGAGCACATTAACACTGCATAGCATCAAGTGAATCAACCAAATCTCTGGGAGAAAAAATACCAATGGTGTTGATATTTAGCATCTCATAGATGGCAAAATATAGCTTAATGGAGTTCTTTACTTTTCAACTAATTGTACTGGTGTCTTTTATACACAGCCATTGTTTCTTAGATAAAACTGTAAACAAAATTTTAAGTGTAGCTATCATACATCTATATATAATGTTATATACACGGTTTTGTTTTAAATAAAATAGCTTTCAGACTGCATGACAAGAGAATGAAAAAAACATAAAATCACATCTTGTTAAAAAAAATAATAACTATTGCTTTGAAATTTAAATTAAAACATCTGTATTGAAAATGCTTCTATTTCCCTTGCCCCTTTTACTTATGCCAGGTTTTACAAATCCAGGATTTTGACTGATTTGAAGTGAATCCTAATTACCAATGCCACTGTTAAAAGGGTCGAAACAATCCAAATAAATATTTGATCCCATTCACCCAAATCACTTTTTTTGGCAATGATATGAATTAACTAAATGTGACAAGTTAGTGAAGCTATCCTTAAGATATTAATTTCAGTTCATCATTACAAGTTAAGTGCTGTGGATGAAAGTAAAATACACAGCCCTCCATCCATAAGAGAGCACAGTTTAAGGGAGAGACCGCAGGATGAGCTAGTGATCTATCTGCTATAACAGTGCTATCACCAGAGAACTTTGTGCATATGGCTGTCAGGAGGAAATGGTTTCTGAACCTGAGCTGGAAAGGTAGGATTTTGCCAGAAGGCTAGGAGAGAAAACTATATCTCAGACAGAGCGAGCTGATAAAGCAAAGACAGAAGGGACAGAAGAGTTTAGAACATGTTTCAGGAACAGTGAGGAACCACTAGACCTAACAACAGAGTGAGGGCACATAGTACACAATAAGTGAATAGTTTTTGAATACATTTAAAGAAAAGCAGCAGAGACCAGTGTAAAAGGCCCTGACTTTCAAGCCATGGAATTGGGGTTGTATTTGGAAGGTAGCAGGGAGTCATGTGATTAAGATTTGTTTTTTTGGGGGAGACAATTCAGACAGCTGTGGGGAGCAGGAATTGAAGCTATTGTGGATTTTATATTCACTCTAGACTGATTAAGCAATTAGGAGTTGACCATTACAAGTTTGGCCTTAAATAACCATCCTCTTATCAAATAAGGTATTTACAATTGTGTTTCAACACAATTGTTTATGTTGGTCAGAGGTCTGCAAGAACCTCCTAATACTCTCAAGATGTCTGGACAGTACCTGAGCATGGCCAGGTAGCCCCCAAAGTTACAATCTTAATGGAGAACTGTGGTGATCCATTGTTTTTTCAGAGACTTGAAAGTCCTAATTTTTTGGAAGAGAAAAAACTTAAACATTTGTAATCAGGATAGTCCACTAAAGAAGAATTGCCCTTTCCATTATGAATTCTCCAAACATGCTAAATTGTAACTAAATGGGCAATAACCAAATAAAAGTGCACTATTTGAATGGTCCTTCATATTTACTGAATTCTCTGGTTGTAACAATATACCCAGGAAGGCATAGTAGAGATATTTGACATCATTTTTTAATGAGGAAACTAAAGCATAAGACTTTTCCAGGGCACATGGATACTAAATCGGGGTTATAAGACTAAATACAGCGTGATTTTTAAACTGCATTATTTATTCTTTCTTCTTTGTAAAGCGTACATTTTCCATATTCATTGACCATATGTGTTCATCCCTTCTCTATAAACTGTGGGAAATAAAAGTAAAAAGATGATTTGATTCCAGTCTTTAAGAAATAAAAGATAACATAGAATATTAAGCAATTCAAGAAAAAAGATGGCTATAAAAAACAATTACTATTTTTTATTACAGCCAAATATCATTGGCTGTGTGTGTGTGTGTATACACACGCACATATACATATATATAAGCTATATACATATATATAACCTATATATATAAGATATATATATATATATATCATAGATATATATATATACACACACACATATATATAAGCTATATATACAACTCATCATAACAATTATATGAAGTAATATTATTTGGGGAGAAGGTGCTACCTGACCTAGACCTCATTAGGATAGGAAAAGAAGAAAGAGAAAGGCAACCTAAAATGAGAAAAGATATGGTATCTCAGGGCTGTGAGAGATCTTGGAAATTACAGGGTTTGTCCTAGGCTGATACTCCATCAGTATATTAGTGTCTGCTGGAACCATTTTAGTGGTGAGGAACTCACTCCTATGAACTAGTCCATTCCATTACGAATCAGACCTCAATGTCAGAGTGTTGGAAAATAGGAGAAATTGTGATAATCTGTATACCAAGCATAGGAATCATAAAGGAACATACCTGTTTCATATCTATAATTTTTGTGGCGTATTAGGTAGATAAAAGGGGCTAGAATACAAATTCTTTAGTATCATAAGGATTTGACATTAGTTGAAATGTTCTAGCCTATGCCAGTCTTCATATTATAGTTACTTTTGTTCCTAGCTTATCTTCTTGGGAATTAACATCTATTTCCTAAGGATTGTAAAAGTCTCAGAATGGAAGACAGTAAGTGCTTAACTGGCACCATTCTCTTTCCCAGTGGAACAATGCTAATGTTGTAAAAATGAATGAAATCATTGGACACATTGTCAGGGTTTACTAAGGCATAAAGTTCTGAGGACCTCTAAAGCATCTACTACATCTTCTTCATCACATTAGCAGGTCTTGGAGGCATTTCATAACTAATCAGAAAGTGTGTGAAAAGGCAGAGGATCAGTAGCTCTATCAAAGGAACACATTCTCTTTGGTTCATTATACTCACTAGTAATATTTGTACTTTCAAGTAATAAGGCCTCCTAAACTCTGAGCCCTAACTTCTCCCTCCCTGACAAAGGGCTTGTCTTTCCTCATCACTTGATTACTTGCCTCCTAGATCTAGGTCTTGCTGTAAATCCCAGCATCCTGGTAACTCACCAACTTTCTGTTCTGTGCTATAAACTTTTGACTTGCACATATTTGTTTTCCCACCACTTTCCAGGTCTTTCATCTAACTTAAGAAAAGAAGTCAATTTGTAATTTTAATAGGACAGAATAATCACCAGTCAAACTTGGTCTCTTAAGAAAGAGAGAAATTACCCTAAAAGGCCCTAGAATTTTCAGACTATTCTTGGAAAAGTTACCACAGCCATTCTCCCTGCTTAAAGAAAAATTCCTCCACCCACTATCTTCAAAGTAGTAGTAGCTTCCATAGCAAAAAAGAATGCCCATCTTTTTTGGTATGTGTATATGTTTCATGCAGTCCTATGAACAGGAACAAAATATGCCATTAAAATATGTTATTCTATAACATTTTATATATTCATGAAACAAGCTAAACTGTGGGGTCCCTAAAAACAGAAGCTAATACGCTGTTTTATTTTTTATTACGCTGCACTATGGATGTCCACAGAATAGCCACTCAGTCAATCTTTGCTGAATAAAAAAATAATTTGAGGGACACCTGGGTGTCTCAGTCAGTTGAGCATCTGACTTCAGCTCAGGTCACAATCTCAGGGTTCCTGACTTGGAGCACCACATCAGGCTCACTGCTGTCAGCTCAGAGCCCACTTTGGATCTCCTGTCCTCCTCCCTTCTGCCCCTCCCCCACTCATGTGTGCTTTCTCTCAAAAATGAATAAACATTAAAAAACAAAAAAGACAATGTCTACTTAAAAAAACTAATAATTTGGTGTAAACCATTTTCTCGACTTAGCCAACTATTGCATTATTTCAGAGATTTTAATATAGTTAAATACTGCATAAAATTCTGTTAAAACCTTTTCTTACAACAGGATAGTTTATGTACTTGCTTTTTTACTTTGACACAAAATTGGATATTCACTTGAGCAAAATTTGGAACTGAATGAAAGGTGACTGCCTCTGTGACATCTAAGACAGTCAATTATTGGGAGAGTCTTCCTTAAATCCTGGGGATGTTACCTACATAATCTGTGGGCCATAATACCACCAGGATCACAGCTGAGTAGTAATACCATGTTGATTATCCACCTCCATTTACTCTGATTAGCAGGGGGTCCCACAAAGCAAAATTTGAAGTGAGCCTCTTCATAGTTGGTCAAATGTAGCAAAATCAGGTAATGCTTCCAACATTATCACATATAAAAAGACAACGTTACTCATTCAAATCACAGGACTCACTTTGTTCATTTAAATATAGTCCATCAAAACAAACTTTCTGGGTGTGGTAATATGGTGAAGATACAGAGATTTTTTTGCTCATTTAAAGGTCCATTGTTGGTAGTTATTTTATCTTTATAATACATTTATATAGCGTATGGGTGATATGAAAGTCACTAGTTTCTCTTCAGTGTTTTTTTTTTATTTTTTTAACGTTTATTTATTTTTGAGACAGAGAGAGACAGAGCATGAACAGGGGAAGGGCAGAGAGAGAGGGAGACACAGAATCTGAAACAGGCTCCAGGCTCTGAGCCGTCAGCACAGAGGCCGACGCGGGGGCTCGAACTCACGGACCGTGAGATCATGACCTGAGTCGAAGTCGGACGCTTAACTGACCGAGCCACCCAGGCGCCCCTCTTCTGTGTTTTTTAGTGAAGAACTGTTAAGTTTACTTTTTTGTTATTGTTTTTCTGAAAGAGAGAAAAAAGAAAAATAAAGCTTCTTGATAGAGAAAGTCAATTTTAGTGTAGGCTATGGCAGGAAAAATCTGATCAACATAGCCTGTGTTCTGTGATCTCTGAGGGGATAAAAATAAATACTTTCTAGAGATTTTCATCAGAACCAATTAGGATATTTCCGGTTATTGCATTAGGAAAGGGGGAGAATGAGAAATATAAAACACTATTTACCTCTTAATAGAATTTGCTTTCCTGGATTGTAAACTCCAGAAATTAAATACGCTATTAGCTCACTACCTCCAGAGATTAAGAAGTGCTTACATGTTGAGGACTCCATAATTTTTTTCGTTTTGAAAGTTGTTTTTCTACAAAATTATTTTTCCCTGTATTAACTCAGGCTGGATTTCTATAATACTACATTGTCCTTGGGTTGGTTGTTTTTAATCCAACCAAAGGATGAGTTTAATCTGGAATAAAGTGTCTGTTTCTTTAGAAATGTGACTATTGGTAGACCCCAGTACGTGTTTGCAAAATCATGTCATTGTTTTTAACTTTGACTATTAAGTCTATCTGATTATTTCAGTGACTTCATGAAAATACATTCTTACCTAATTCTAAGTCATTTTCAATAATGAGTTACTTACTTAGACTTACTAGTCTTTTTAATACACATAACAAATTTATAATATAAATTTTCACACCAAATAACACTCCAAATACTTTGAGTTTCAGTTGAGAATTTCGATTGTGCTTATCTGTTATTACTTTAAATTTCTGTCAGTTGTCCTGCAACTGCACACTGATGAATTATCAAATGGACCTTGACTCTGGAACTCCTTCCCTGTTCCAATCTAATAAAGATTTATTTTTATAAGACAGCAAATATTTTTTATAAATATATATGTACTAAATAGCTTAAAATAAATTAGTAGATAAAAGTATCTTTAAGTTATAAAATTGTAGTTTTCCAGGTGTGTCAAATATTCAAGTCAAGTTACTGAAATGAGTACCTAAATTACTATTAAATCCTAATACTCATCTTTTCTCAATACTCCAATTTTGTACAGTATTTGATTTTATTTGTTTCTTAAGAGGATGCTATTCAAATCTCAATAATTTTTTTTTTTAAATTCCCGTTTTCTTGTTTTCTTGTATTCCTCTCCCTTTCATTATTCAAATTGATTTGTGGGCCTATTCAAATGAATTGAATTAGGAAGGATAACTAATTGTGTCCATTTTAACTGAGGCTACCGTAGGCCACTGTAGTAGACACCATGGTGTATTGCCCAGATTGCCTTTAAAAATTGAGATACTCTTTTCCCAAGCCACTGAAAGTATTGGTGGCTGCTCGCTTCACCAAAGTCCCTCTCTGGGAATTGCCCTCAGCCAAAAAGAGTTGTCTGGCCCAAGTTATGCCCCAGCTTTTCAGTCCATGACCAAAGGTAAGGATGATGAATGCTTAGGGATGGTTATAAAGGATAAGCTGAAAACTTTGTTGTGAATGCATTTAAACAACGTCCTCTGCTCAATTCTACTTTCTTCATTTTTCACAAATATTGATCCCAAAGGCATTCCTTAATGGAGTCTCCGTCTCAGAGACTGTTTCTCTGAAATTCTGACCTGAGAGCCGTAATGGCAAATGCCATCACTTAGAAAGCACTGGAAACAGAGATGAGTAATAATAAAAATAATCATAATTGCTCTCATCCACTGAATGCCCACTAGGTACCTGGCAACATGCTAAACTTTTCAAATGCTATTTCATTTAACTCTCACAAATACCCTATGATATAATAATTGGTTTTGTTTTTATTTGTGGTAAAAGGGAGATGATGTTTTAAATTTCCTACTTTCTCAATAAGTTTAATGTGAAATTATAGTAAATATCCTTCATTCAATTTAAAATTTGTGGGTCAATTATTCTCATTGCTGGTAAGATTTTCATATATTCATCTAAAATTACTCACCTTCTATAAAGTTTATACTATGATTATGTGGTTACATTTATACTATGCACGTTCTTTTTCCCAATATTTGCAAACTTTACTATCATGAACTATCTCCTGTAACTTTACCAAAAATATGTTATGTATATTTTTTAAAGGCAAAGGTATAAATCGGACTCTTTAATATTTAGTTAATCATTTCAGAATAAAATTGAAACAGATTCATTATCTGATTAAGATCTAGGCTAAAATATATAAATAGAATTTTACATCATAAAGAGAACTTTTACCCTTCCTCTTTTATATGAATTATTTCATTTGATTCCCACAATAACATTGTGTCAGACAAGTTACACGTAAATAAAGAAACTGAGCCCCAGGAAGGAAGAGGCATGGAGGGGACATCATTGCTGAGATTCTAGGCAACACAAGCACATTTATAACACAGCCACCATTATCATTTAAGCTTCTTTGAGCTTAAAACTTCATTGCCATGAATGCTATTCCAAATATAGTTTGATGTTTTTGAAACAAAGACATGAAGAATGAAAACTACCCATAATTCTTCACAGTAGCATTTTGAAAATTGAAGACAGAGAGAGAGATTGTGTTTCTTTTCTGTAGTTCTACCTCTCTAGCTGGACAACTCAGCCTATTTTTACCTGACTTATTTGAACACTATCAAAAAATTAAACTAAAATATTCTGTAATATCAAATCACCAAATTGTGTTAAAAAATCCTCTCACAAAAATTACTGATGATGGATTGAAAAACATCTTAAAATATCCTCCCATACTTGCCTTTTCAGATGTTCTGTGGGTGTGTTTTCCTATTTATTAAAGCTCACTCTTCTGGCTGTTGTAATTGTATCAGTGTATAATGTATCAACCCATTTTTATCAACTTCACTTTTTAGTCTTTTGAAGATTCTTTCAAAATGAATATGAGATAAATTATGTTACATTGCTTTTACAGCTGAAGATGAGACAATGAATGTAGAGTACAAGAGTTGCAACATTCTTCTGAAGAAAATATTGTTTCCACATTTGAGACATTTAAAATTCTGTTTTCCTACTATATTACTTACAGGACTGTTGGTTTCATGTGAGTTTTCGACTACCAAAACCCGGTTTTCAAGTCGGATAGCTGGTAGGGTTTCAGATTCTTCCCTTTTCCTCATACACATTCTCCCAGTGCATCCATTATACCTTTCCCATCCTTCCACCAAAGCAAGTATCAAAATCTACTGTAAATTAGTACTTGATTCTTTCCCTTCTAGCCTCTACATTTCCAGAAGTTAATTATATGTTTATTTTCTGAACTTAACACAGTACCTGGAGTACATTAAAGACTAAATAAATATTTGTAGAGTTGCTAAAGGAATCAGTGAAGATAGGAGTAGATGAACTAAAACAGCCATTTAGTGTAGACCATTTAGAAACATATGTTAACTATACTATCTAAATAGCCTTTTTATTATTGTTAACCAAGAAAAATTTCTAACTTCTATTGAAGTTAGAAAGAATATCAGTAACCAATAGTTTTATTCATTTTGCTTCATATGAAAATTTAAATATTCTTGATATTGTGCTAAAAGTAATCATTTTCTTTGGAAATAATAACCACAGGAGTTGGTAATAAAAGAGAAATAGTCAATGGATTCTAGTTACCATGTTTAAGCAATGTAGATATGTTTTATAGGGGTTTTTTCTTGTTATTTTTAATTTTTTTTAGTGTTTACTTATTATTGAGAGACAGAGAGAGAGACAGAGCATGAGCATGGGAGGAGCAGAGAGAGGCACAGAATCTAAAACAGCCTCCAGGCTCTGAGCTGTTACCACAGAGCCCAACGTGGGGCTTGAACCCATTGACTGTGAAATCATGACCTGAGCTGAAATCAGATGCTTAACCACTGAGCCACCCAGGTGCCCTGTTGGTGTTATTTTTTAAAAAGTACCTTATGTGTATCTATGTATCCAGGAGATATAATTTAACCTGCAGAATGATGAAATTCATAGCAAAATAAGGCCCTTGATATTAGAATTTCCAGCTTGTAGGAATAATATATAAAAGACGATTATTTTTTTGTTGTTGTTTTTAAAAGCCTTAGTAAATAAAAGACTGTCCTTATTCTCTAATACCACATAAGGTTTAGGATTTTATAAGCAAACATGGTTCAGTTTACATTTTGAAACACTATTGATATGTAAGTATTGTGTTTTAGACTGACTCCTATATTATTTCTTAAAGTGATTTTCAAAGACTTGGTTTTTGAGAGGCCATTATTTTCAAGACATCTTTGAAATTCTACTTTTATTTTGAAATTTCTCTTTCTACATCTGTTTTGTATTAAAGTCTAAAGCATGCCTAAGTGTTATGATGTGTTTAGCTTTTAGCTTTTCAAAATCCTCTAGTTTCTTACATGGACTATTTTTATCATGTTACAATACAAAAGTGCACTTTAAGAGTCTAGAATTAATAACTCAGTAAGTAGCCTCTCAAAGATGTTTTTTCTGTTGTAAAAGGAGGAAGATAAATTTTTGGAGATAACTATTGGGCTATTATTATTCACTTCCTTTCTTCATCTGATATCCCTCACATAAAAGAAATGGAAAAGATCAATTTAGAGAATTTGGAAAGCACAATACTTTTATGTTTACCAAATAATTAATGGCTCTATAGAGTATTTTATCAATGAACAGCAGATGAATTCAGAATTTATATCAGTTCCATAAAGACTTATTGAGCACCTATATACTAGATACCTGTCCAGGAACTGAAGATTCTGTAGTAATCAATAACAAACATTCTATGGGAGGTATATGAATAAACTGAGATAGAGTGTTGCCTTTGAGGAGCATTGGGTCTTAACAGAGGAACAGACATATAAACTGGTATGTGGCAAGAGCAATGCAAGAACTGTGTTTAGGAAACTCAGTCCAAGTTGCACATCATCTAATGTGTGGAAGCAAAGCATACTTTCTGAATCAAATAACACCTGAGACTATTCTTACAGGAGAATAACATATGTATTGCAGGCAAAGCAGGAAGAAGAAGGGGGAGAAGACATTCCGGGTAGGGACAGAGCATGAAAAAAATATGAAAAATACTAAGGTTTTGTGTACCAAATCCCAATAACAAACAATGGTCTTACAGTTTAAGCAAATTACATCTAATATTACTACAGAAGTTCCATTTTAAAGAAAGCTGCCCATATAACCTTGGAAAGTTAAGCAAATAGTTATGATTATTCTTGGTTCCAATTAAAGCAAGTTACATATTCCTGGTAAAAGTAAAGCTGCCAGATTTTTCCAAATTAAATTATATGTTTCTTAGCATAAGTATATGTTTTACATAAATTTACACCTTGCTTGAAGCTGTCTATGGAGTATATAAAAAAGAAATTAATTATTGCAGTGTTAAGATTCAATATTCAGGGTCATGAGCTAATTCGCTGAGAAGTACTATGTGATTTTTTAAGAAGTCTGCTTGTTATTCTAGAGGCAATTATAAGAATACAACACAGTTAAGGAAACAGGCTAAAATCAGAATTTCTGCTTCCATCCATATTTATTGCTTTAGTAAATTATATATTTTTCAAGATAGGAATCATATCTACCTTGCTAACCATTTTGAGTACTTGATATCATGCCTGGCAGATTATTTGCTAAATAAAATATTTGTTAAATGAGTTATCATATAAACAAATAGAATTTTATGCTCTTATATATAGTGACTTTCTCATTTCCCTGCTCATTTGTTAAATTACCATACCAAAAATAATAAATAAATAAACAAATAAATAAATAAAGGAATATATCAATATCAGGAAAGATTTTAGCCTTTTTTTTTTTTTTTTTTTACTTTACAAAACTTTAGTGGTTACCTGTAATATGTATAGTACTATATGAGGGCAGGGAATATATGGTTGAGTAGCGTGTGATTTCTCTCTTCTAGAACTCCTAATCTAGATAGATTTTTAAATAACTATTTAATGTGATAAGTGTTATAGTATTGAGATATTATACTGTTGAGAGAGGTAAACTCTGGAGGAAAATTTTGACTTATTAACCAAGTATGTCATTGTAGGAAAGACTTGTTCTTAGAATTAATATTCAATTTAATTTATTACTAAGTTCATTACCAAAGGTTATTCAATCAACTAGTATAAGGTAAGGTAATAATCCAACTGATAATTTTTAAATTATCCTAAAATTAAATTTTTTCTCATTATATAATTTACACGTCTGCAAAACCAAAAGGATTAACTATCTTGAAGCAAAATTAGCTAAAATAATTTAGAATGCATAAACTGTGAAGATATTATGTTGTACTAAAAAGTTGAAAGATTTCATATGAAGAAGCCTACTTGAAACTATAAAATATTATATTTTATCCTTTTTAACTGGTGATAGCCCCACAAATAAATAAGCATACTGACAAATTTGTTTTAAAGTACTTATTAAATACATGGTATTTTGCACACGCATTCCTGAAATCTGCAGTCTAATTGCCATAATCCATCATTTAAGTAGTAACGAATACTGAAAGACTGGCTTTCCTGAAGTAAGAGACCTCTGACATGCTTTGCTCACAGTGCCCATCACATAGGTAATGATTCTGAACAGGCTACTAGAATGTCTTCAATGTTTAAACAACTTTAGCTAATGTTAGAGATGCAAGCATTTCAATAAGATGTTTCTATTTGTCTTTAAGAATAATCAGGTAAAAGACATTAAAGATCACTTTTTCTTAGTTAACTTGTTTTTGCGGGGGAGGAGGGGAGATGTTGCCCAGATTGCTGTTTCCAGCCACATTTAGTCACATACCAAAATTCTGACTGAAATAATCCATTGGTGTGTTTATTTTTATATTTTAGATGTTGATAAAGATGTTGATTACATATATATATATATATATATATATATATATATATATAGAGAGAGAGAGAGAGAGAGAGAGAGAATATTTCACAGTTTAAATACCAATGAATTCTTTTTGTATATCTACTTTTGTTTCCTAGTTATTCAACTATAGAAAAGTAATTAAGGAGTAGTTATCCTAAATATATAGAGATGAACATTAAATGAACATAGTTTGTATTAGTTAGTTTTTGCTGCAAAATAAATCACTCAAAAACTAAGTGCCTTCAAACCATCATTTATTTAGCTCATGATTTTATGGGTTGGCAATTTGGGCTGAGTTCAGCTGGAGATCATGGTCTCAGCAAGACTCATTCATGCCTCTGTAGTCAGCTGCCAGTCAACTTTGAAGCACTAATGTTAAGGGCTGGCTTAACAGGCTGGGTATAGGCTAAGGATACAGGGGCAAATGAGCCACATGTTTCTTACTGTCCAACAGTCTAGCCCAGACTTGTTCACATGGAGGTCTCACAGTTCCAAGGTCCAAGAGCAGAAACATCGTGGTCCCATAGGCCTAGGCTCAGAACTTGTTCAATGCCACTTCTGTCACATTCTATTTTAAGGCCATACCAGATTCAAAGGGTAGAGAAACAAGTTTCTGCTGGGAAGAACTGCAAGGTATTGCGGACGTTTTTGTAATCTACCACCATCTATCCTCCGGCCACATTTTCTTTTTTTTTTTAACATTTCTTCAACTTGGAACCCTCTTCCCAGGATTAACAAAAGTCTCATTCAATTATGGTTCCAGTTTCTTTTTTCTTAGCTTTTGTTGCAAAAAGAATTTCACAAAATTTATGACCCAACTCTATGGGTCAGTAATTTGAGATGGGCCTTTGAGCTGTCTTTTCTGCTGTTCTCACTTGGGCTTATATATGCATCTGCAGTCAACTACCAGGTCAACTAAGAGCTGTTTGGCGGGGAGAGGGGCAGGGAGGCACCTAGGATGGTAGGTCTCTGTTTTTTTTTTTTTAATTGTTTTTTAATGTTTATTTATTTTTGAGAGAGAGACAAAGTGTGAGCAGGGAAGGAGCAGAGAGAGAGGTAGACACAGAATCCGAAGCAAGCTCTGGGCTCTGAGCTGTCAGCACAGAGCCGGACATGGGGCTCGAACTCGTGAACTGTGATATTATGATCTGAGCTGAAGTCGGACGCCCAACCGACTGAGCCACCCAGGCGTCCCCACTTTAAGTGGTTTCTCACTCTATAGCGGGCCAGCCCAGGTTATGCCACGTGATTGTTACAGGTTTCAAAATAGCAATCTCCAGTGCACATGTACATTACAAGCATCTGTTTGTTCCATGTTTGCTAGTATCTCATTGACTATTGCAAGTCACTTTGTGAAGTGCAGTGAGTGTGGGTGGGGGTTACCCACGGGTGTACTCCAGGAAGACATAAAAAAAAAAACTTTGGGACCATCACTGCAACAGTCTACCACACAGTCAATTATCAGTGCTAAATGATCCTTACCTTCAACTATGGTATCATTTTTAAGACTAACCTAAAAACTAAATTACACATGTGGTGTTATATAAGGGAAAAATAGTCATTTGCACAACACTAAACATATGCTGTCACTACCAACACAAACTAGGTTAACTGTCTATGTAGTCACTGATTTGGTCTTTTTTTATTGAGTTAAGTAAGTCAAAGTGCTTGATCTGGTTATGCAAAGTCATTTTTCCATTTTATATGACTTGTGTTTTCTTTTTTAAAATATTAGGGATTTTAACACTTTGCCTTTTAATAGAAATTTGGCAACAGTTAGAAAAAAGTAATTAACAGAGAAATCTTACTTGTTTAATTAAAAAATGAATTAATTGTTATTTCAGGAAAATAGCATATTCTGAAGACAATTGTAATATTAGCTACCTTATCTATCCTAAAATAATCCATGTTAAATGTCTCTTCCAAAAATTGGTTCTAGTGATTTGTGTGTTTTAGTTCTATCTTGACAAGAACAAAGGCAGGTATATTTATTAATGAATGCTGAAAAAGATTGTGGATATATCTAAAAAAGGAACATACTGAATATTCCATACCCAAAATAAATTCATAGGCTGTTTTAGCCAGCATTTCCAGTTGTTTCTCATTAAAGAATGGTTGGTATAAATTTTTGTTACCACTGATTTTGCTACAGCTGAAACTCTTGAAGAGAATGGAAATATTTATAAAACTGTTCACAATCTAGAATTAAATAAACAGTTTATCCTATAAGGCTGTGATAACAGTAGAGTCACTTAAGGAAAATAGTAAAGATGAAAAATTAATTAGTTCAACTTCATATCATTTTCAGGTTCTACATTCAATAATTCTGTTTCATATGAAATATACTGATATAGATTACTATTATTGTACTTATAATTGTGGCTTTAAGGTACAATAAAGGAATATAGATGTAGGATGTGAATGTGTTCCTCAAGTGAATATTAGACTTGATAATTCAAAATATGTTAAGAGCTTCCAAAATATATTAGAAGATAAAAAAGATGACTAAGGTATATTAAGACATGCAAAACTTGACAAAGTTTATAATGAGTACAGTGCACATTATGCAGTTTTGTTGAAATTCTTGTACTCAAAGGTAAAGATTCCATCATAAACATAACGGCAGAATATTAACTCTTCATTAAGTTTTTTTAGCTGGTAATATGTAAGAATACCATGAATACCATCAAAGTCCTTTCGGAAATTCTTCAAGAATTTCTTATGTACTCATGATTATAATCTCAATATGGGACTTAAATAAAGGACTTAAAAAATCAACTCAACTGGACAGCTTAATATACCAAAAGGTAATTCAAAAATAGGTTGCATTAGGTCTGCTTAAAAATCCCATGTGCAGCCAAGATAAATTTAAAGACATACTACTGAGTGTTTCTAAGTGGCTTACACATAGTGCAATGTACTTGACCAAGCCAACAATAAAGATTAAGTCTACCAACTAGGAACACCCTAGTGACATCAAACTCTAGTCAAATCTGAAGATCTGAAGAGCAGTTATAAAATGTCATCTTCCATGTGTTTAGAAGTTCTTAACCATTCATTGGGGTCTCATATAGCATTGTAAGTTTTACACTTACTCTGACATCAATGTTACCCACTAATAGTTCTTAATGTTAAAAGTAAAATAACATAGGTTTGAGGTTTGAATGCAGTTGCCAGCATTTATGCAATTGTGCTGGACTGAGAAGCATGGAGAGCAGATAATAGCAAGACAACACTGAAGCAGTTTCCCCAAGATTAACTAAAATATTACCTTTACAAAGAGACTTTAATAGAATATATAGAGTAATATATCACACGAAGACCAGTATCACTCAGCTATAGACTGTTAATGTACAGCCATAGTGCTAGACCACTCTGACATTTAGCAAAAGAAAATTTGAAGACTCTTTGTTAACAGATGCCTCAAAAAGATAATAAGTCAAAGAAGCAGAATCATAAAAAAAGAGACTAAGTTCTAAATGACCACCTACAGTTATAAACAGAAAGGTACTCTTCACTTGGACATAGTGTAGAAATTGCTGCTTGCTAGGTCTGGATCATTTTAGCCACACAAGCTGATTAGTTTATAGTACTCTGCAGTCATTGAAAAGCACTTAGCTGGTGCTTCTATATGGTAACCATATCTTTCAGCTCTACATCAAAGCTATTTTTCATTTTTTCACCAAATGAAGATAGATTTATACATGTACATATGTGTGTATACATATATACATATAGATTATTTGAACATATTGAAAACTAGAAAAAAAAGAATAAATATTCCTTGGTATCATACTAACTTAAGCACCATTAATTTTTGTAATCATGTTTTCATGCACCTCTTCAAGTATACATAGACACATGTGTTACACCAGTGAGATCATATCATACATACTACTTTTATTATACATGCATAATTCCCCTCTACTTTTCATTTTTTCACCAAAATGAAGATAGATTTATACATGTACATATGTGTGTATACATATATACATATAGATTATTTGAACATATTGAAAACTAGAAAAAAAAGAATAAATATTCCTTGGTATCATACTAACTTAAGCACCATTAATTTTTGTAATCATGTTTTCATGCACCTCTTCAAGTATACATAGACACATGTGTTACACCAGTGAGATCATATCATACATACTACTTTTATTATACATGCATAATTCCCCTCTACTTTTCTCCTCCCATAACAGCATTTACCATACCTAGTTAAGCTTGTCAATATTCTAATATATGTCCCTTTATATTTTCCTCTGCACTAATGTAATCCTAGACAAATTATATATGTACAGGAAAATTATGATTTTTTTAAAAAAATTGAAACATTTTAAATACTTTTTCTGCATCTGATTACTCTTATTTAAAAATGTTGAAAATTCTTCATGTTACCTGATATATCTCTAATTCATTCTTTTTGATACATGCATAAGAGTCCATGGTATGACTATACCTCAATTTATTTAGCCATTTCCCTATTAATAAATATTAACTTTGTTTTCTGTTTTGAGAGATTTATGAAGAATGTTACCAAAAACTTCTCTATACATCTGTATCTATGAGTAGTAACAATTTCCTTTCTATGGCATGAGTATACAGAAATGGATTGCAGAGAAAAAAAACAAAATTATTTTTATTTTAAATAGATGCTGCCAGTATTTTCCCAGAAATGATAGAATATCAAATCATGTTACTGAGTGACATTATTGTATAGCAAAAGATTACAAGATAAGGTTGAGAGAGGGTGTCAAGAGTTTTTCATGTGGGCCCAGATTTGTCCCCACTTAGCTGTATTACTTTGGATGAGTCATGTCACCTCTCTGAGTCCTCATCTTCAAAGTGAAAATGTTAGTTGGTGACTCCTAATGTTCTAATTTTAAAGTTCTATGATTTTTGAAGGTTATATTTGAAGAATAAAATCCAAAACACTCTCCCGAAATGGTATCCAATATCAGTGATATCGTTTGAAAAAATTTTAATTAGCACTAACCATTTTTTCAGGAAGGAACATTGATAGCTCCAAAATCACATTTTCCTTTATTAAATATTGCATACCTATTCAATTAATGGAAGATGCTTCAAACTCTCATGATGTCCTTAGAATTGGAAAATTCTTAATGCAAAAGGATTTCCAAACTGGAAAAGTAATCTCAAATCTGAATTCTTCCCTATGGCTAAGAATGTATTCATGTATATAATACCATGATAAATGATAAAAATGTCTTCTAAAGCTAAATAAAGATTTCCTCTAAAAGCAACAATAATCTTAGAAAATGGAGCAGTGTACTTTTATCTGGGTAAGAGATCAGCATGCTTTATTTTGTAAAACCAGCATACAGGCACACACACACACACACACACACACACACACACACACACACACATTCCATACACAATGGAAAACTCAAGCCCTACTAATAGGAAATCTTAGAACAAAATATATATGCATATATGATTATTGGTGTTGCTGTCAATCTAAAGATGTGCAGCCTTGAAGAGTCTTGTAAATATTCTTTGAAATATCAGAAGTTGTATTCCATAGTTAAGGAAGAGTTAGAAGTGGTAGAATATTGATGATTTTTAAAAGATTTTGATAAACTCTGATTTTTATATGTTAAATAACTGGTGATTTCTCATTGATAAAATTGCAAAGCCTTGTTATTAAAAATGAGTTTTCTGTGATAAAATGTCTGACTAGCTTTCAAAATGTCAGCTGAATTTGACTGAGAGTCTTGACCTTGAACTTTTCATAGTTGGCTTTTGATTGACACATTTTTTTCAATTTGACCTTTTCTTTTAAGGGAACTATTCTTCTGGTTAATATTCACTGGAAGATTGCTATTGTGGCTCAAAATATAAGCAATAGTTTGAATAGTCTTTTCTGATATTGATGTGTTTGAATTCCTTAGATTCTATTTTTGATGTCGATGAGAATCTTCATGTCTGTGAAAGACAGCACTTAACTGGATGCTGTGACCCAAACTGACTTCTTTCACAGTGAAGTACTTTTTCATTCAGAAACTTGTTCCTAAACATTAGTAACTATCAAATTAGGCTAGGAAAAGAATAGTATTTGTTCATGAAGCTCATAGTTGAAATAATATGTGTTGAACTTGTTGAAGATTGTACTTGCTAAAATATGTAATAATATTGCAAATAAAATGTGAATACCTTGGGGCTCCTGGGTAGCTCAGTCAGGTAAGCGTCCAACTTCAGCTCAGGTCACGGTCTCACAGTCCATGGGTTCAAGCTCTGCATTGGGCTGTGCTGACAGCTCAGAGCCTGGAGCCTGCTTCAGATTCTGTGTGTGTCTCTCTCTCTGCCCCTCTCCTGCTCACACTTTGTCTCTCTCTGTTTCTCAAAAATGAGTAAACATTAAAAACAATTTAATGTGAATACCTGAAAAACTTGAATTGTGAAGGAAAACTTGAAACAGCTAGATATTAAATTGGCAAATTCATCTTTAGAAATTCTTATATAAAATTAATTATTCCATTTGGAATATTATGTTTTTGCAAAAAGGTTAGGTATAAAAGTTTTCCACTATTCTTGCTCATTGTTTTCTTTCAAAATGTCTGTAAACCCACAAATTCCATAGAAAACCATATTTTTTCATATATGTGAAGAGGCTTCTATGTGCCAGACACTAGGTATATTAGTAAACTGAATATCACTTTATTTGTCATCTTTATTTATAAGAATGAATTCCAATTATGGTTGATACTCATAAGATCAAAATATAGCTAAACATTTCTTTAGGTGATATTTATCCAATAGATACAAAGGCCTTTTCTTGTTATAAGTTCATTTACAGCTCAAGAAGATGAAGTGAGAAATAAGTTTATTTTTCAACCCAGCAAGTTCTAGGTTGAAAATATTTCCTCTAACTTCTCTCTAAGAATGAAGATCTTATTTTTTTTAACTCAAGTCACTTCTCTCATACACTATCACAAACAACTAAAAGAAGCCAATCAATACTTTCAATACTCATTTTCCCTATACATACCCTTAATCAGATCCATAATTTCATTGAACCCTTTGTATCTCCCACATTAACATAGGCGAGGGATTTGCTAATTCTTCTGCTTGTTCATAACTCAGGCACTTTTGTTCCAGCCTCCAATTACAATCTCCTCAATGTTTTCCCATCTTTCAGTAAGTTTCTTTCGTTCTTCTATGTCTTGGACTGAAGGTCTGGTCACTGGAAAATATTCTGGTATAAACACGGTGTCTGTCTTATACACACATACTTGAGATCTTTACCCAGGGACAGACTTTATCTGATAGCAGCCTGGATTCATGTTTGCCAAGCCCATTTCTTACTTTGCTAGTCCTTTCCCACCTGATGAGGGTGGAGTGAGAAGTAGTTTTGTTTTTGAATCTATAGTCCTGGCTCCTTCGGATTTTCTGTGTATGCTGCTACAGAAATGAGTGCTTCTCTCTTTTCAGCTCGTTTTTCTGTATTCACACCTTATTATACACAGCTAAAAGAAACCTGTTGGTACTTTTAATTTTCTTCCTAAAAAAATCTTAAGCAAATTCAGTTTGTTCACTGTGAATAATGTGTTGTTCACAATATCTCAGGTGACAGTGCTACCAAACTTTCCAACACTGCATATGAAGGATCATCTTTTCTTCAGTATGCAATAAATATTTCCTCACTGTTTCTCAACCCTATAAAGCCTTTATCAATAGTCTCCTTGTGATCCTTCCAGCTTTCATTTATAGTGTCTTCATTGCCTTTTCAGCTTCTGTATAACAACCCCAAAGCCAATGCCACATGTTTAAGCTTGGGTTACAGCAGCACCCACCTCCAGGTACCAAATTATTTTATGGTTATTCACTGCTGTACGACAAGGCACACCTAAGCTTAGTGTTATAAAATGACAACTGCTTTTTCACTGCTCACAGTTTTGTGTGTGAGGATATCAGACAACGAACAGCAAGGATGGGTGGCCTAAAACCCAAGGATGGCTTGAATCTGTTCCACAATAGCTGAGCCTTCAGCTGGGGTAGCCAAGTGGCTGAAGATAGCCTGCATGGCTTAGTAGTTACTATGTGCCATAAGTCTCAAATCTGGATGTTAGAAAGATTCCAAGTTCTTTGTTGTATTTCTTCCAGGGTTAGAATGCCCAAGATAGTTCCTTTGCTTGCAAGTCTGGTGGTTGGGCTAGAATGGTTAAAACTTAGAATATCTGTACTTCTGTCTCTCCATGAAGTCTCTCCACATAAATAGCTTGGCCTTTTTACAGAATTACAGCATCAGGAGAGTCTGACTTTTTAAACAGCTGGCTTCTCCCAGAAAAAATGTTCCAGGGGGCCTAGGAAGAAGCTGAAAGTCTTATGATATAGCCACAGAATTTCCAAGACATAATTTCTGCAATATTCTGCTAATCAAAAAGTCATTGATGTAACTCTAGATTCAGGGAGTAGGAAATTAGACCTTGATTCTCAAGAGAACAAGTAGAAAAGTCTATGTGAGCATCTTTAATCTACCACAGTAAACAAGAGGCAAAGTCCTAGACCTAATAAGTTCTTTGAGCAGCATTATATGCAAGCAGTGTTATCATAAAGCATAGAAACAAATGTAGTATAAAAAAGATTATGAGAGACTTGCTACAGTATAGTGTTATGGTTAGCCATAATAAAATAGAGTATGTTTCACCATTGGCTCTTGGCATAAATTTTAAATACCTCATAGGGCAATGTCTTGCTGAAAGAGAGAAGGGATAACTAAGGTAGAAGTGAAGAGAATCTCAACATATTAAATTTAATTCATATGGAACGTTAATACTCCATTCCAATTATTGGCAGATATTGTACTGTAGGGAGAGGTTGGGGATTAAAAAGCAGGGGAAGAATCAGTCCCCCAGAAGGAGTAATAGTTACGATCATAAACAAATGGGTCATTAACCAATGACACTGAAAGGAGACAAACTGAAGAAGTAGATAATAGCAGGTAGATCTCTTCTCATTTAGTCTTCTAGACTCAGCATTAGCCTCCCTGTCCTCCTCCATCATGCCAGAGAACCACAGTGGTAAATTGCTTAATTTTAAGTGACCCAAGTAAAACAAAGACATGCAAAGAAGTGGCCTAATTCCAGAATCATTCCTAAAGTTCTGTGTGAAAATCAATGAAACACAGAGTGGCTTACTTATTCCCAACATTTTAGGACCTTATAATAATACCAGATCAACACTGGTCCTAACTAATGAGTGAGATGAGAGCTATTATATTCTGGATTCCTGGACTTTGCTGATTTCAGGGAAGAAATAGAAATTCCACAGATAACTGCCTGAGCACTCTTCCCATAGCCAGACTTGCATGTAGATATTGACTTTGCTGCAGTGTAAATCAATAGCAGAATAAAATGCAACTTATTCTGGAAACCTGTATATTATGGTATAACAAAATATTGTTAATCTTAAAAGATAAATTGAAAATATTCCAAGACTAAGAAAAAGAGAACAGAAATGTTGATGTATCAGTAAAATGTTGATCCATCTAGATTACATGCTTAGGTTAAGAAGTCAAGTTTGGCCAGTTCTCCTTTAACTAAAGATATGCCATTACAAACTGCCAATGGCTTCATTTAAAAAAAGTTAGCTAAGGGTCATATATATAAGATTCTCTTGATGCTGAATGAATTAACAGTCAGAAAAGGTGGATAATACCATGAACAAATGAGGGTGATGGGTCATGTGTATTATCAGAAAGGTGATTCTAGGGGCACCTGGGTGGCTGGGTCGGTTGAGCATCTGACTTTGGCTCAGGTCATGATCTCGTGTTCTGTGAGTTCGAGCCCTGCATCGGGCTCTGTGCTGACAACTCAGAGCCTGGAGCCTGTTTCAAATTCTGTGTCTCCCTCTCTTTGCCCCACCCCCAATCATGCTCACTCTCTCTCTCTCTCTCTCTGTCAAAAATAAATAAACTTAAAAAAATAAAAAATAAAAAAAGGTGATTCTAGCATTTTAAAGCAAGATGTAGCATTTCATGTCTAGATATGGTTGATGAAAAGCATAAGCTGTCAGAATAATTCTGTGGCTTATTTAGAAAAGTAATTTCTAATAAAAGCAATTTCTAATTTCATGGTTGTAACTACACAATGAAACCATTTTATTTTTATACATTTGCCAAATTTTGTTTTAATTAGTACTAGCGAATCAAATTACCTACAGTTTTAAACAGAATAATAAGGATTAGTTTCATACACAGAATAGTAGAATGGAAAGATCTCTTGATGGAGATTCTTGTACCCAAGGATCTTCTATCTCCACACTTAACTTGCCCTTGAATAAGACACCTACACCTCTTAATCCTCAATTTTCTCGACTGCTATAGGAACTAGTTAAACAAGACGATTTGGTAATTATCTTCTCACACTAAAATAGGTATTTTATGCAATGATTTTTTATACTACTAAATTCTTTAACATATAACATTGTATTATAGCTATTTGTCTACCTCACACATTGCATTGTGCATTTCTCCAAGGCATACTTTTTCTCTTATCTTATAGCATGTGCAGCTCAGACATGACAGATTTCGTCTCTTGTACAAATTCCAGTCAACTGAAGCTGTGTTGAGCAGAATGCATAGGTTGGGTCAAATCTCAGGTATATTTTCTATGAGTAAAGGAAAAGGGCATAACTTCAAAGGTGCCAAGTATTTGTAATTTCCTGTTTAGACAAAATAGTTAATCTAACAAATGATTGATAAGTGAATGAATGAATAATTTTATAACTGTGCATGTGCCATGAGTTCTCATAAAATAAAATATGTATCTACTGTAAAGTTTTATTATTCTGGAGCTTTCCTAGTGGTCATGCCATTACTAGCTGTATTCAAAGCCATGTTAATGCATGGATGAACAAAATTTTTCCTGACTAGTTCAGGATACATAGTTCTGTATGTAACACCAGTGAGAAGTAATTTAAGAAGCATAAGCTTGGTAAAAGATAGTAAGATCATTCCATTACTAGAAAATAGTATAATTCACTCTAAAGGAAAACATTTTCTTGTCTTGATTAGTAACATCTTTCTAGATCACTGTATTTTTAACACAAATGTAAGAAGATGCAATCTATTCTATTTCTATTTTTTACACTGAGTAAAAGTACAAATCAAGAATATAAAAGAAGATACAAGGGTGCCTGGCTGGCTCAGTGGGTAGGGGATGTGACTCTTGTTCTCAGGGTCATGAGTTTAAGCCCCACAGTGGGGCTTTTAAGAAAAGATACAGACATTAAGGCAGAGAAAGATAGGCATTATACAGTTTAGGAAAAGATGCCAATTCCTGTGGTATTTATTCCAAAGAGCACCATTGCTTATAATGTGCATATGTGTTCCAGTAGATCACAGACAATATCAGTGTGGCTTGGAGAGTTGGGTACACTGAGAAAGGCCTTGTGCTTGGTGTAGTGCTCTGCTGTCATCATTTTGAAATTCTTAATAATTTTTGGACAAGGGGATCTGTATTTTCATTTTACACTGTGACCCACAAATTATAGTCATAGTAGTCAGTTAAGTTTTGTTTTGTTTTGTTTTTTTAAATAAGAAAAAGTCCTTAATATGTGAGACAGCATTTGGAGATTTTGGCGGGTCACTGAGGAACCACTTGAGGGAAGGTGCAGAGAGTACATTTTCTGTTATGGTGAGAGACAAAGTAGGCTGAGTCCAGCCTTAAATACTGATTAAGAAGTTGGACCACCTTGTAGGCCATAAGTCAAGATAGACAGTGAAGATTTTGCGATTGAAAATAAAATCAGTTTTGGGGAAAGACAAATCTAGCAATGGCATGTCAGATGGGTAAGGGTGAGAGAAAGATAGGGGATAGCATGGAGGATATAAAGAGCTGGTTTGAAAGCTACTATTTAAAACCTAAATTTAGAAGTCAATGCTCATGGAATGATTGTTAAAACTATATGAAGCACACAGAAAGAGAAAAGCTACTCCACACACTCCTCTCATGTTTTTTTTTTTTCCATTAAAGCTGCATTAAACTAGACAATCACGTGCAGAGTCTATATATGTATACCCAAAACTTCTTATAGCCCATAGAAATAAGTATTGAATTAATTAGCGATCATTTCATTAATAATAAAAGGTGAATACATCAGATATTATTAGCAGGTATGTAAAATAAACTTTAGCAACAGTTAGAAAGGAGCTAAGAGTAACTTCAAGAATGAATAAGCTGATAATTTGTGTGACCTCATCTATTTCATGTCTCCTTTAACTTAGAGACACTGGAATAGTATAGAAAAGACACTGTAAGCACTTAGAGCTTGTCTCAGTCCATCAAGGCTGCTATAACAGAATATCATAGTGTGCGTGGCTTATACACAACAGAAATTTATTTTTCACAGTTCTGGAGTATGGGAAGGCCCAGATCAAGGCCCTGGCAGATTCAGTGTCTAGTGACAGATGGCCATCTTCTCACTGTTATCTTCACATATTAGAAGGGGTAAGAGAACTCTCTGGGGTCTCTTTTGTAAAGGCACTACTCCAATTTGTACTCTACCTCCCAAACACCTCACCTCCAAATACCATCACATTAGCGTTTAGATTTCAATATGTGAGGGAGGGGGGTTACACACACAATCTATAGTAGACCCATTTTGCCTTGGTCATTTATGTTAATCTTAAATAAAGGAATGCCCATTTACCGTGCCACTAGAAAACAGAGAGTCAATGCATATACTTTCAGATAAGAGACATTTGGGAACAAACATCTGGCATCCACTGACATGTTAAATGTCACATTCCCTAGCCCTATACGTCTCCCTGGGAAAGAAGGAACATTAATATGCCACACATGGCATTTTGTCATTCATTCAGTATTCTTCATATATTCAAGTTTGTAATCTAGGAAATGAGTATGATTTAACATTTTTATTTTTAAATTTATTACACTAAAATTTAATTGTAACTTGTCTTGCATATTCTTGCTCTGAGCTGCTTAATAATGTCTAATCTTCATTTTAACCAAGACAGTGGACTGTTCCCATGAATTCCTGACTTTGTGCTTATAATACTAAATAATCCAGCTTGGATATCTGGGTATTCTGAGTTCATCAGAGTTATCAACTCCTTCCTCTTAACCTATGTCACTAAGTAAAACTGTTTCTGCATTTTTCTTCTTACTTAAAAATACATTATTAGTATATGTGTTGAATATTGAATACCAAAGTCCTAGTAATGGGATGTAAAAGCCATTTTTACCTATTTTTAGTTTTCAATGCATAGTCAGATCCATTTAGTATTTCACCATTATAGCCATAAATGTTTTTGTCAAGTAGTTTTTTGGCCTGTATTATTTCACTGGCAGCAATTAATTTTTCTATTTCAGATAATATGCCAATTATTTAGGCATGCACATTAATGTCATCTTTTTAAAAAATATATTAAAACCTATGCCATCATGAATATAAAACCTATTATATAAAGGTTTAAGAAAAAATAGTTATAAAAATAAAACTAATGTATATATATATATATATATATATATATATATATATATATATATACTTTCCTTTTCATGGTAGGATATTTTAAATCATCCTCTGAAAAAAAAAATACCGAACAAGGAAAATCTTTCCAGTATTCAAGATTTTATGTCAATAACATCAATCATATCTAATAATCGATGTCTCATAACTGATACCCAGTTTTTTTTAAGTTAGAAAAGATTTTTTTATTGCATCTCACAGAATTTATATGCTATGCTACTTTTGCTTTGGAGAGGGGAATGGTTTGTGTGTCTGGCAAGGGCTGCGGAAGCTGGAAATACCCTATGTGAGCCCCTTGGGAAAATTTGAATGAACCCTAAATAACGGCACAGAAACTGCCATCTCCAGCAGGTTTCTGAGTCCACTATTTACAAAAACACTCAATTCAAGTTACTTGTTGTTTAGATGATTCATTCCCTAAACATTCTCAGAATGCTTACTATGTGCACAGCATTCTGCTAAATACTGCTGGGAAAAAAAATGTTTTAAAAGTATTTTACGCTTTTGAAGCATTTCCCAATAGTTCATGTGTGTACTTTGTTTCACTTGATTTCCCTCATGAGAGAGACAGTGCAGTTATTATTATCCCAATAAAGTGACTTTTCCAGAGTTGCAGGGCTAAGGAAGTTGCTAAACTAAGGCAAGAATTCAGGTCTTCTTATTCTGAGTGCAGCAGTTTCCTTATAAGAGAGAAAGAGGGATATATATATATATATATATATATATATATATATATATATAATAAAGCTAAGTACTTATCAGAAAACTTACTACAGCTATGCAAAACTTTGATAGACATTTGTTGAAGGAGTGAATACCAATTAAAGAAAGATTCGTCTTGGCTAAGAATGCAATTACAGTGCCCTGTTAAAACAGATAACATTTATCAAACACTTACTATGTGCCAGACACATTGCTATGGGCTATCCCTGCATTATCATATTGCAGCTGTGAGACAAGTTCTTCATGACAGGGTAGTTTTCCCAAGTTAAAAATTTAATAAACGGTAGAGCAGGGATTCACACAACTCAGTCTTTCCAAAATCTGTATATTACTCCTTACATATTTTTCCACTATCTTTATGTCTTTCTCCAGTCTTTTCTTACTTATCTTACTAATTTCTTTGAAAGATAAAAAAAGGGGATGGAGGAGGTATGTCAGGCACAGAGAAGGAAGGAAGCAAAATGTCCATGCATTCATTAGCTCACCCAATGATTGTTGGCTACATCACCACCTAGCTCAGCTCTGGGACTGCCCATAGTAGATGTTGGGAGCATGAGTAAAATGCTATTGAAGCATAACTAAACAGTGGAAGAATTAAGGAAGCCTAGACAGTGTCCAGAAAGACTTTACCAAGGAGTAGGCATTTGAGCTATAACCAGACGTATCTTCTCAGGCAAAGAAAGGAGAAAGAGCATCTGCAACAGAACAATAGGCAGAATTATGGGAAGTATTCCCATGGATGTGGAAATATGAAGGTAAGGCTGTAGAAGCGCAAGTTGCTGTCATAGGAGGTGGCATCATGTTTTGAAGAGTCTTCTGTGTTCAAATGAGGAGACTGGACTTTATCTTCAAGGCAATAAGAGCCAACACTTTGAACAGCAAAGTTATATGAGTTTCCATTTTTAAGAAGTCTTAACTAATATTCTTATGTTGGATGAGCAGGACATTTAGTCAAAGTGAAATCCAATAAAGATCTGGACTTGAGTGGAAGGATGACATTTTCTATATTATTTCAAAGTCATAAATAAAAATTATAATAATCTAGCAACTGCTCTAGTGAGACTCTGTGAACAAGAAATGTAAATGAATTAGCCATGTTGCTGCCCTTACAGAAAATGAAAATACAACCTCTTTATTCATTTTTATCAAAGTATAGTTGACATAAAATGTTACATTATTTTCATGTGTACAATATAGTAATTCCACAAGTCTATGCATTAGGCTATGCTCACCCATAAGTGTACCAGCCTCTTTCTTAAATAGGCTTCATTTATTCATACATTCAGCAAATACTTGTTGAGCTCCCACTATGTGGCAATCACTATGCTAGGTGCACAATGCTTGTGCTATGTACAGGTTGTGGGGAAGTTCATTTGAAGTAACATGTAACACAATTTCTTCATAAAGCCAAAAAAAAAAAAAAAAAAAGCATGAAAGACAAGATGTAAAGCAAGTGTCAAAGAAAACAAGAGAAGACAGAGTAACTCCTGAGAGAGAAAAAGTGAAAATGAGGTTTAAGCTTAAGAAAGCAAGCATCTGCTGTAAGTAACCATTTCATTAGAAGTGCACTAAATTGTGGAGGTTCTCTGTCAGGAACTACATACGTGGGCTGAGATTGAGTATAATGGGCTCCCACATGAATTCTTCTCATTACTTCTCTTGAAAGATCAGTAAATCTACTGAAAGGGTAATTTAGGTTTACTGTTCACAATCCATTCATTTCACTTTTAATCTTCCCTGTTTAGAATTGTAAAAATACAACACAGATATAATCCAAAAGAGAAGGGATGAGTCCAAAATGAGACAATTTCAACTCCTCAGTCTTGACATTGACATAAATGCAATAGGGTGTAGACTTTTTATTCCTGATAGATGGTGATGGAGCCTCAGACAGTTAATAAAGCATTGCATACTATTAATTGTGGATATCAAGTAAAAGACAGCATAGCAAAGATAATCTATACTTCATCCTCCTGAATTCCTTAGACATTTATGTGATTTTCAATGAAGACTCTTCTTAATCCCATTAAGCTTTTCTTTTACTATAATTCAACAGAAAGGACAAAGGTTTGGGACTTTCATCCAGGGCAAAAAGAAATCAGTGATTTGAGAAGATAAAGTTCCAGATATTAAGACAATAAATTATTTAATCACAAGAATGTTATTTTACACAATAATTTTTCAATAATGTGAGTTTGAAAACTGATGTAAAATCATTACTTTTTCTGCCATTAAACTACCACCAATCAGTTTGTGATATTGAAAAATAAACAAACAAATAAAAAACAACAAAGCAAAAAACACCAAGCACAGTCTTTCAGAACTATTATTTATGGAAATAATAAAGTCCTCTCTGATTTTCAGGGCCTCTCCTTGGCTTTTCCATTAGACATAGGGCTTATTCTGGATTTATAGTGTGTATATTGATTCCCGATTGATTTCAGTACCCTATAAAGAAAACTTCAAAATCCAGGGGGAAAAAGAAATTTTCACACCTAAAATGTACCCATGCCACATAAGTCATAAAAATATCAGTTTATTTATACAATATTAAATTATATTGATTTTAAGCTGAATTATGGCTTATAATGTCTACAATTTGCTTTTGTTTACCTATATTAAACCAAAGAGATTTAAAGTATAAATTTCCTTTTCAGATTTGAAAAGAGTAAGTGCTTATTCCAATAGAGATGAGAAAATGAAATTTAAGAGTATCAATTTATCCTAAGGAAATTAGGAGTGTAGGACATTCACTGGACAAATGTCACATTCCTTGAAATAATTATTATGATATTTTAATGCATTCTCACCATGAAGCTTTCCTTTATTAATGACTAAAACCTACTATGTCTTAACATTTATTTCATGAGAGAAACTTTCAATACCCTTAAAACTTCCTATAATAAGACGAATAGAAAAAAAAAAAACAGAAATGAAATACCAGAAAGAAATGGTTTAAAACATAGTATACAGTTAAGCATTTCATTTAAATAAAGACACATAATTTGAGAGGTAAAAACTTCCAATGACTTCACACACTTTCAATGATTGCTATGGATAATGAAAAGAATCCAAAGAATTTCTAGAAATTCTTCTCACTTTTATGATTTTTATGTAACCCATTAGTCTGTATCAAAAGAAGATACAGACCAATTTATAAAATGAGATAACAAAATAAGATTAAAAAAATAAAATGAACTCAAATAATCAGTGGGATACTCCCCTCTAAAGACAAATGCACCATTTTTTTCAGGTAATTTGCCTATTCCAGAAAAAAATTAAAGATTTCTAATCTGAAGTGCTTCTCTGTGGCTTGCATTTAACATTCTTTCCTATGCTCAACTACTATTGAAGAGAAGTGTTGAGTTTTTTTAAAAAAATGTCATTTCAAGCTATGTGCTTCTACTCTCATTCCAGTCAATTGTTTTTTATAGCAACATGAAAACTGAAGAGGGTATTGGAGTTTTGCTATGTTGTTATCCAAAAAAAAAATACTTATGAGTTGTGAATTCCATATCTTTGCATGTTCACACAAAAAAGAAATCTATCTTTCCTGATAGAGTGAATGAAAGCCAAGATTAAGTAATGAAAGGTTTGTACCTGTCGTTCTAATGTGTAGGGTCATCATAGTTCCCATGAACTGATACATCTAAAAGATATTCTCCCTGGAACTTATTGATCTCCTTAACTGCAGTTATTCTTCAACTATGTTCTAATCATCTTGCTCCCAACAAGAATCAAGTGTTTTGAACATCCTTTGTGTTTTGTAACTACGTAACAGAGATTCAGGCTGACTGTACTCCCTGATGGTGGTGGTTTGGGAGGAATAAATCTTTGTTAAGTAAAGATGCATGGCTTTGGGATCAGCAATCTGTAACCTAAACCCTTTCTTTCTGTTGCCTACAGTGAACTCACAAAAGCAGCCATTCAATAAAGCCACACAGCATAATCTTTTGACTGCTATCTTCTCATAATTAATTTTCACAAGTTTCTATTCCTTTCAAAACTAATGTCTTGCCACAATATAGACCTGTCTCTAAATATCAAAGCAATAATTTTGGCTCACTGATTATTTTTCCTATCCTTTTAAATATATTAATGTTTGTGCATATTTAAATATTTCTTAAATATTGTAGCTGCTAAAACATTATATGCAATATAAATGTTCAAACTCTATATTAGAAATTGTTGAAAACAACTTCCATGTGTTCCTTAAAATAGGGTATGTTTGGTTTCTGTATTGTTGTCATATAAATTGTAAGGACAAAAATGGGCCCTTTGACTGAATGTGCAAAGTTCTCCTTAAACCACCTTGAAGTAGGCAGATTTGCAACATTTTAAACTGGCACTTCATCCCTCTTTCAGCAAGCATCCTCTGCAGATTTAATGATCAGGAACATCCTTCTGATGCATGCTGGGAGATATGGCTGCAGGGTACAGACCACAGCAGACAGTGTGTCAGATGAGGCAGAACTTCTTGTTAGGGGTGAGTATGCTAATAGTGCAGTCTGAAGACATGATCACCATAAATTATCATACAAAGGAATTTAAATGCATGGACTTTGAGCACATCAGTACTGTGCATTTTACTTTCAATTTTACAATATATGTTATTTTTGTTTAACCTTTTGCCTTTGAAAAGATTACATGGAAAACTGCTTCTTAATAACAGACAAAACCTGTAGATTCAACTTCAGGGTCTAAAACACCTTTAGTAATAAATGTTCACTTAGTGTGTCACAAACTTAATGTAAAACAGAAATTTTAAACAGTTGAGCCACAGATATTGGGACTACAGGGATAAAATTTGTGTGTGTATAGATGTGGTTTTCAAATGCAGAGTTAGTGGAAGCCCTAGGCACTTTTTTTCCTCCACTAACTTCTAAATTCTGCTTCCCAAAAACAGGAAAAGTGCATGCCTAATATGGTGGCATTTGTAAGTTTTCAGTGACAGGGTTTTTTAAGTCTGAAAATGTCAAACAGAATGTGCAGAAATGACAGTTAAGTGGTTTCCACCTATGAACCAGGCTACCAAATTCTGCAGCCCTATAAAGTTACATCTTATTTGAATTGAATTAAATAAATGACTACAGCACCAATTTCCTTTAGCACATTATTCTCCAGTATGGGAAATACAGCTCCTAGCATGCATATTCCTTTTCTTCTTTCTTTCTTTCTTTCTTTCTTTCTTTCTTTCTTTCTTTCTTTCTTCCTTTTTCTTTCTTTCTTTCTTTCTTTCTTTCTTTCTTTCTTCTTTCTTCTTTCTCTTCCCTCCCTGCCTCCTTCCCTTCCTTCCTTCCTCTTCTTTTTTTCTTTCTTTTCTTTTAGCTTGCAATACAATATACCTACAGAAAATTCCACAAATTATTTGTGTACTGGTGTATAACTCAATAAAACAAATGTGAATTCACCATAAACTAAATTCAAGATAAGATATAGAACTTTGCCAGAATCGTACCTAGTGCCTCTCCTTTTTTGATATTAAACAATTACATTTTGAGTGATGAGAGTATTGCATGCTAAGACACTTTGCATGATCTCTGAAAGTAAAAATTCACAATCCATAGCAAAAACATATTTTAGATCAACTTGCCTTTTATCCACTTGGGCTGTTTTCCATTCATAATTTTTAAGAATTCATTAATATTATAAAAATCTTGAATAGGAAACATAAGGCATATAGTAAGCTTCAACATATCTTTATTTTAGTTGTATAAATTATTACAGGTTTATTGATTTTTGGTAGTGCATCCATCATTGGTCCAAGTAAAATGTTGTTTTGAAATAAGTGAGTATCTGAGTGAGTTTGTTCATTTTGCGGTGTGTTTCTGTTCAAAAGGCTATTTGAACTTTTCTCCAAACTTATTTGAAGAATGTGTATCTGTATTACCCTTTTATAAAACATCAACCTTTTAAAGTGCTCATCCTCTCATGATATTCCATTTAGCTAAATTTTTTCCTTTGTGCATTTTGAAGTTATAAGGCTCATGGAATTGCAAACACCATACTGAGGTCAAATTTATGGAAAATCACTTTCTTCTCTTGCTGTGGTCTGTTTTAGATTATGTATATTTATTGTGTAGCACTTGCCTAGTAATTTAGAATGATGCTCTTAAAACTGGAGCTTTCCAAATGAATAACACAATTTGGAGGCTGATAACAAGAAACTAGGTATTTTTACAGGGTTGTGAGGGGCAAATTTAAGTGGCAAACCAACATTCTGCTTTGTAAGTAAAATTAAACTCAACAGGGTTTAGAACATAATTCAGGTTCAGCTTTTTTGTGTTCTGCTCTTTTAGCCTTTGGCTTTATGCCTAGGAGAAGATAAAATGCATAAATTTTGGAATTATGTCCAAAAGAAATTTCAGACAGGTTTCTATTGTCTGAATATTCACGTAACATTCAGCTCAAGCTTTCATTTAAAGTAAGTTTGATCAAGTCACCAATTTTCTATTATATATTTGCATTACTTTTCTAAAATTACTAAAAATACCTTGCCTTTTCTGCCTGGTTGGTCATGGATTTAAAAACTTAATGGGATTTTTGTTCTTCTTTTTTTTTATTTTTAGTATTTTTGTTAACAGTTCCTGGTAATTGAAGCAGCTTGGATGTTTGACTATTGCTGTTTTCATGCTGGCTAGTGAAATAAAACTTAAAATAGTTTTACCTTGCTATTCTTTCTCCTATTCCCATTCATTGGTTTATAAACTTAGAGAATTCTAATAGTACAGGCCACAGGGCCAAAATTGAGCATTCTAAATGGAGTTTTTCTAATGATGGCTATAATTCCAGCAGTAGAATCCTTAAAATACACTTATTCAAGTATGTGTCACATAAAAATGGGAACAGTAAAGACAATTCCATCATACATCTTCCTATAGAATACCATCATTGGATTGTCTCAGCAGTTCACTTTGTTCATTGTTGAGCATGAGGAACATTCTTGGGTGGCAAGGGATATAGTTCCATAACCGTGTAATTCTATTTCAGTGGAGATTCAGGGGATGAAAAATCTATGTTCCCCAAGACTGATGGAAGCTACTTTTTATCATCTCCTGTCCCATCAGAGATAGTCTATGAAATTATTTTGTGCATGTTACCAAATCCTGAAATTCTTCTTCTGGCCCCATAAGCATATCAAATTGGAGCTCAGGGGTGTAGCCCTAAAACTTCATATTGCCTGTTTAGAATCTGAGTGTTCCTGACTAGTAATGCCTCCTGCTTCTCTTCCCATTCTCTACTTTAAAGTTACATTTCCCCCAAATGCTTGTTTCCACTGTTGCTTCATTTTGTTTGTGAATGTCATTCTATTATTCTCTTCTTTTCCACTATTTTATCATCCTCCAAAAATTGAATTTTCCCATAAATAATCTTCTGAAGCATAAAATCACTTGTTCTCACATACTTAATATTCAGTGAACCAGCATTATAGCACCACCATGAATAATTTGCAGAACGATAATAGAAGTAATGAATATGTTAAAATAAATTATTTTGCTGAAATACAAAAGGATGTTAAAGCCACACCTGGACATCTGTGCACAATTTAAGTCACTTATTCAAGTGTGATATAGCAACAAAACAGAAAGTAAGGCTAGACAATGCTATAGGGAACCTCTTTACAGATAGATAGAACTGTACTATGATCCAGGGCAAAGGAAATTGATCATTCGGAGATAACACTAAATGAGATACACAATTTGTAAGGAACCAATACTCTCCACAAATATGAGAGATGATTGAACACAATATGAAAGATTCCAGAAAAAGGAGCGTTAGCTTTTTGTTACCTTATTTTACAAAAATGAATGTTAGAAATATGTTTCCCAAAGCCAATATAATTGTAGGAAACTATCATGGTTCAAAGAATAAAATGTGTTTAACTAAGCTGCAGTGACTGGGGACCAGAGCATTGAGTTCTGTTTATTCTGCCCAGAGGCAGAAAAAAGAGTTTAAAAATTCACTTCTTCATGCAAATTTTATACTCATAATACTCTGTTTATTAATACAAAACAGCAGGTCAAGAACTCTTGGGACAGTCAAAGAAGAATCAATAATCTTTTGGTTCTTCCTGAATGCATAACCATATGCACTCCTTTCTCCAAACATGGACACAATTTTCATTTCCTGGGTTACAATTTACAGGATGAATCTCATGTGTATTAAATTGAATCTGAGAAGAAACAGTCCACCTGAGGATGTAATTTGTTTAAAGATATCCCACTGTTTATAACCACTCACCCTTCCTCCCACCTATCACTTGTTCAACTTGGGGATAAACCTGTCTTTCAATTTTATTTCCTTTACACTTTCCATCAATTCAATTTCGTTTATTCTTTTCAAGAAAGATTTTTCCTTGAATATGTTACCTTTAACCTCTCCCAATCACCTAGTCACTAAGAATCTAAAACTATTAAAAGTCTGACTGTTTTGTCTATTAAATGAATCAACAGGTATCTGTTGATAATTTGCTATTCATTTACCTCATCCATTCATTCAGCACCTTCTCTGTATCAAGCACTGAGCTAGGCATTTGGAATGGAAAGATGAAGACACCAAGGTCTCAGCCCTTTGTGTGGCTCTATGGCCACTAGTCTGCTAGTGTGAGAGGCATCTTTAGAAATGCATGTGAAACACTAAAAAAGTAAAGCTCTCCGGATAACTTTCAGTTTTTTAGAGGAAATTATGAAATACTAAGTGACAGTGTAGGCATATACATAATCTCTGCAACCCAGTGCAAACTAAAAATGCAGAGCCCTTGGGTCAAAACTTTGTAAAAATTTCAAGACTATGACAGCAGAACATTAATCCACATATGGAGACCTTCTAAAGTAAGGACCTGAGTGATTGTTCAGGTTACACAGCCATGAAGCCAACCTTCTATAGCTATTAAATTATGTATTACTATTTATGAAGGAAAGGAGTTTAACAAAGGCTATTAAAATATCTTATTTTTTTACAATTACAACAAAATTGTCCAAATTTTAGTATTTTCGTCTGTAAAATTAGCCTATTAGAGCCTTTTCAGAGGTTTTATCAGCTTTTTGCATGAAATATCTTTTTAATTATTCTACCCCATTTTGAAAGATTTTGTTTATTGTGTTAATCATTAATTCATATTTCTATTTTATTTCCCACCAAAAACTCTTATCATCATGCAGTAGCTGGTATTACCAAACTAGTTGATTTAAATGTAGCCAATAACGGAGACATTACATTTTAGCTGCTTGTGAAGTGTTACCAATTTTGTTTTCTTTTGTTTTGTTTTCAAATAACAGAAGATAACCTAAAGATGTCAATTACTACCTGATGGAAACCAGTTTGGAACCTTTGATTAAATACTCTACAAATTTTCTCCAAACTATAATTTTCAGTGATTCTCACTAACTAGAGAGAAAAGTTGGAGAATTTTTTGTCTTTTGCCCTTGGAAGGATACAAGTACTATAACTTTCCCAATACAAAGAGAAATTCAGTGAATTCTCTTGAACATAAGTGTTCAAGAGAAACACTTGTGAAAGTGTTCAAGAGAAACACTTGTGAAAGAGAAACTAAGTGAAAACCTTGAACATATTTCTAATTTGAGAATCTGATCTGAGAATAAAGCAGTATTAATGTGTTAATGGGCTCTATCTTTACATTTCTTATAGAACTACCCTTGTGAACCATATAGATTCCAAACTGATATAAGTGCTTATCTTTAGCATCTGGCCACTTCTGAAAGTTTCAAACTTTAAAATGTACAATTATTTAACACAAGTTTCTTTTGGAAAATAGAGATTGCATAGTTTTTCTTTCCCATCATTATACACTGAACTTATACTTCCAGATTGCACAAGCTTTCATATGGTGAAGCAATGTTTTGGACTCAAAAGAGTCTCTAGTAAATAAATAAATAAATAAATAAATAAATAACAAATCTAGTGCAAAGAAAAAGACCAAGTAGTCATAAAAACAAAGTTGGGTTGGCCAACATTTGGGGATCACAGGACAATGACAAATGTTTTCAGTGTAATTTTAATTTTAATTAATAGTAATGGCAAATAAATTTGCAAATAATTTGTTTTAGAGCAGAATGGAGATTATTCAGTTAATATAATTACATTTTTTAAACATTAATAATCTTTAAAATGGGTAGATAAATATCCTTCCTCTTGAAGAAACTCTAATCTCATTCATTCAGTGTCTTATTGAAACATCCTACACCATTGTGGAAATTTTAGATCACTGCTATCAATAGTACTGGATAAGATTATGTAAATAATTTATACCAATGGCTTGCTTCCCTAGCTTAGACTTTATCTACAGTAAGTAGTTTGACATTAACATTTGTTGGTCAATCATGTGTTGGATTCTCTGCAGCACATTTAGTTTGGTTCACTGAAGTGATGGTTGATAATTGACTTGACTGATGGAAATGATAAAAGCAATGTGTGTGCGTGTGTGTGTGTGTGTGTGTACCTGCAAATTAAAAACAAACAAAAAATTGTTATCATGTACAGACAACCAATTGATGGAGACTAAGTTTGTGTTTTGTTCACTAAACAAACATTGAGAACTGCTAGAAGGCACATTTTCTTTGACACTGATATTTCAGTCAAATGACTTTGACTTTCACAGGTTTCTTGATAGGAACATTTTGCTATTTTGAAACAGTACTCCAACTTCACTCCTCCATTTTGAGAAAAATTCTAATCAGCTGGATTTTATATCTTATATATTTTTGAGTCACAAACTATAAGGTGATCAGATTTCACTATGTATTTTGTCCCACAGACTTAAGCTATTTTTCTTACATATCCATCTTGATATAAAAATGGCATTTACTATCACTTCACATTTGTGTAAACTTGTTGAGGTAAGTTCTTGGTGTGTGGACTATGTGTTAAGTTCTGATTTTGTTCATTATTTAGTGAATACCTACTGTATGCCACGACAATTCTAGTATGCAAGAGGGAGAAGTGATGAGATGGGATTGGGTATAAGTGCCTTCTAATGCCATGAGAGAGAGCTTAACCTTTATGCTTAAAGTTATGGATATCCATCAAAAGACCAAATCAGGAAAGGGATGTGAGTATATATACACTGTAAGAAGATAATTCTGAAAACTGCAGAGGGTGTTTTCGAGGAGAGTAGACCAGTGGCTGCTAATAGACCAAGTAAGAAGCTATAGCAATAATCTTCACAAGAAATAAAAAAAGGTCTGAAAAAAGGCAATAATAATGGAGATTAAAAAGAGTGTACATATTGAAAAAAATAGGACACAGAATCAATAGAACTTGGTGGCTCACTGTCTGTGAAAAATGAGAAGGAAGAGTAAAAAATTAATGCCAGTTGTGAGGCTTAATTTAGCGGTCAATGGCAGGGAGACCATACATTCTGGCAAGACTAAGACAGTTCCGAATTAAACTAGGAGTGACAGAGTAGTTATTATTGAAGCCCCTTCACTTTCAAAATTTTCCTGGTTTTGATGATAAATTATGTAACCTCCCTAATGAATGATCATGCTTTTCATGTAGTCTGGAAGGTAAGGAGAGAAGTGGATTGGGAGTAAAGGGACAGCATTTAAGATAAGGCTCTCCAGAGAGAAATATTCTGTAAGCAAATAGATTTGTGGCGATGGAGCTAGGAGAGAAACATTGAAGTTAATATGTAGATTTAAGCACAATCAGATGGAAATGAAAGTACAGAGATAGTATGTAAAGAATGAAAAGATAAAGGCTCAAGATAGAAACTCAGGAAACACTAATGTTGAAGAGGAGGAAGAATCTACAAAGACTGAGAAGTGGCTGCTGGAAAAAACAAGCTACTGGGAAAAATCCCAAGGAAATCAAGTCCTAGGGACAAAGAGAAAAGAGAATTTCAGGAAGGACAAAATAGGCAACGGTGTCAAATGCAAGTAAGATAAGAACCAATATTTACCATTAGATTGAGCAATTTGAAGGTAATGATAACCTTGGCAAGTGCAAATCCTGTGGCATGATGGGTGTAATAACCAAATTACAGTAGGAGCAGAGAGGTGAGCAATAATACATAAAAGGAAAGCATGGACTTTGAAGTCAGACAGACCATTTCACATCCTCACAAGCTTTTACTCGTCATGTAACTTTGGGCAGGTTGCTTAACTTTAACCTTGCTCACCTTTCATTCACTCATGCAACACTGATTCATCAGACATTTAGAAAGCATATAATATGTGGCAAGTGCTATGCTAAGAACCTGCTAGCCATGAACAGCTTGTGTCCATGACATAGAGGAAGATATCTTTTTACAATGTAATATAACGAAGATATCTTTTTACAATGTACCATTTTATACATGAGCTGGATGAAGGACATTTGTTAATCCAAGAAAGAGACAGAAGATAGTGTAGCTTATCTTGCAAATAAATACAGATGTATGAGCAGCACATTTTACTCTCTGATCATAAGCTTCATTAATAATAAAACAACTAACATTTATTTAGTTCCTATATGCCAGGCACTGTGCTAAAGGCCCATATGAATTATTTCACTTTATCTATTGAGCGTATCATATAAAAACAATGAGAGGAATACTATTTTTACTTCCAACTTGCAGATAAGGAAACTAAGGCTCACGAGATTTAGGATTTGTGGAATAGTGAATAGGCAGACTAATTTCAAAGTAAGCAATTTAAATTACTATACTGCCCTCCATCATCACTTGCCAGATCATTTTCATTTTATTCATTATTGTATCCCCTGGACCTACTTAGTTCCTGACACATTATAGTTCCCGACAAATAGTAATAAATATTTGTGGAAGGAATGAGGAAAGAAAGAGAAAGAAAGGGGAGAGCAGGGAGGAAGAAACAGAAAAAGAAAGAGAGAGAAAAGGAAGGAATAAAGAAGGAGAGGGAAAAAAAAGAGTCCTATAAGAAGGGAATGGAGTGACAATCTCTGTGTTGGAGTCAGAACATTTTATACATAAACTGGATGAAAGACATTTGTTAAGCCAAGAAAGAGATAGAAGATAGTGTAGCTTATCTTGAAAATAAGCAGTTTTTCACTCACATCTGCCTTTAAGAATAGGTCTCACACTCTGTAATCCTCTTAAGTTTCTAATCTTGGACCACATGACCAGGAAGCTTAACATTATTCATCACCACTTTCTGTCTTATATTTTCGTCTAAATGACCACCAGACAAATCTGAAATTTATCTGACCCCCATGCCTTGCCAATCATATAAGATATCAAATTCTAATGACTATTTTCTGAGGATATCTTGTGGGACTTCCTACCCAGACACTCTAGGTTTTGGTAGAAAAGAATCACTTCTGGACAAAACGTCACCAGGATTACTAAGCAATAATAAAGAAACAGACCTCTGTTTGCATGATCTCTTCTCATTCTCTCATTTTAAACTTTCTTATGATCGCCACAATTATGAAGGAAAGATAAAACTTCCAACTGCTTTAAAAAGCACCTGACTTTCATTTCAATTGTTACTGCTGATCTTTCAAACCTTCGATATTCACGGGGCTCCTGGTGGCTCAGTCGGTTAAGTGTCCGACTTCGGCTCAGGTCATGATCTCACGGTTCGTGGGTTCGAGCCCCGCGTCGGGCTCTGTGCTGACAGCTCAGAGCCTGGAGCCTGTTTCAGATTCTGTGTCTCCTTCTCTCTGTGACCCTCCCCCGTTCATGCTCTGTCTCTCTCTGTCTCAAAAATAAATAAACGTTAAAAAAAAATTTTTTTTTTTTTTAATTAAAAAAAAACACAAACCTTTGATACTCATTATTTCTTACCTACTTACGGGTAAATTATGTCAAAAGTCATGAAAACAAAACAACACAAAATGAAAAACGGTGTTTAATGTTCAAAAGGTTGTCTTAAACTCACCGATATTATTACTTGGGCAAAATACCGGAGTACTTATACCTGTGTTCATTTGTTTTAATTGTTTGGAAAAATCATCTACTTACTCCCTTTTCATAGTTTTTATAGACACAACCTAAACCAACCAGCGATCCTTTGTAACATGTGATCTTTTTAATTTCCTCAATGCATTTGTTTTCTGTGACTGTTACGTAGATTGTTTTAGCATGTCTTTTCAGTATTGGGTAGTAATTTGTTTTCCCATAAAGCCTACAATACACAGTTTCACACAGCATATAAATACTACATGGCCCTTCTTTCATAACCTGTATGTGGTAACCAAGCATCTAAATTCCAAACAAAACATCTGTGGAAGATCAGCCCAATGACTGCTCACACCTCCGAAAACAATGGAAAATTGGTAAGTTAACTTTAGTCTCTATCCTAAAATCTTGTTTTATTTCAACCTATGTTCCAAAATACTCAATTCTTAATTATTTTCATGATTTTGTGTAACATGACATGTAGCCAAGTCTCTGAATGATTCTTCATTGAACAACACAAAAATCCATGAATATTGAACAGAGAGAGGACCAGCACTGATTGGAAGAAACTTTTGCTGATTTTTACTGAAGATTAGATTTTGTTCTCCCAAACACCTGGCAAAGGTAATGTCTCCGTTTCACTAAGTACTCCTTAATTTGGAATTACAAAGGCAATTAGCTCTCTAATGAGTTAGAGGAACTGAGGTGAAAGAGTAGGGGAGAAACTGAACAGCAGATGATGTCTGTTAATGCCAAGAAAGAAAAGAAAAGAATCAGTGAATCATTCTTGGTAAAAAATATTTCATATAAATATCTCTCCCTCTTGTTTTTATTTTTTTAAACTAGAGTGTGTCTAACTTTATTTTTTAGTATGTATTAGGAAAATCTAATTTGACACTTTATGTCTAAATATTGGCAGTCATGAGCACATGGGCCTCTACTCTATGTTGTTGATTGAGTATCAGTAGGTCTTACATTCAGAAACTTCTGGATCATTGCTGAGGTACCTGAAAACTGAGGAGGAAAGGGGGAAAGATACTTCCTGGCTTTATAGAAACAGTTCATTAAGATAGAAAATAACCACTAGAAGATTCAAAGTGGGCAGGCATTCAGAAGCTGAGATACAAAAGTGACAGCTGCAAGGTTATTTATGGCAATGAGAAAATAAAATTGCATAACTTTAAGGTGTATAAAAAGTAGCAAGGAAAGGTCTTCTGTGTTTGTGCTTCATTTGGAAAAGCAGTATCTTTGGACAACCCACGCACTTAACACTAGACCTAGTTTATAGCTGGTGCTCAGTAAATGTTAGTTGAATCTCAATAGCCTGATTTAAAAATGATTCAAATTGTTTAAAATGGCTGTGTAACTAGTTTGCACAGCCACTACACTGTAGCATTTTAAAAATAACCCAGCCCCAGCTCTCAATCTCACTCTGACACTAGCTGGATAACCATAAGCAAGTCATTTTACCTCTTTTGGATTCTTCATTTGTAAAATAGGCATATAATATCTAATCTGAAGATTTAATAGGAGACTGAAATGAGATCTCAAATGGTAGAATGATTCTCTGTAAATGGTAGATATTATTGTTGATATTCTAAACTAGAGAAAGAATTTTTATTTCTCTAATCTTTAAGGAAATGAATCATTGTTCTTCATGGTATATATGGGCAGAAAAATGGTATACATTTCTCCAACAGTTAATCCTATTTGATTATCCATTGACTAAAATATCCAGTAATATTCTGATTGTTTTGCCCATTTTGTTCAATTAAAATTTTATAATACATGCTAAAGGTGATTGGGAGCATTTTGACTGTTTCTCCTTCTTCAGGGTCAAATCAGCATGTTTATAGGTTTGTCATAATTTTGCTCTCTGCTGGTTTATTGTCATTAGGATAAACTGCGAAACACCATCAGGACCATCTCAGTATATTCAGTAAACTGAAGCAATGACAGCTTGTATCACTTTCCTGAAGCGTGAAATATGAGTTCATATTAACACATATTTACATGTATTAAAGATTCCATTGTGATGGCTTCCATCTTTGAGCAAAATGCAATATTTATCTTAGTGTACAAAGGAATTTTCCAAATGTGAAATAAATGCTGAAGGGCTTCAGATACAGAGAAACCAAGATGATAAGACAGAGTTTAAAAAAGAAGTTAAAAAGTTAAATGCACAAATTATACTTCATTTTAGAAAAAGTGTGTAGATGAGCCTATGATGGATAGTTCTAAGGTACTTTTTTTATATATAAGTAACGATCATCAATATCTGCATATCTAATAGCTACTAACTTGATATCACACAAAATACATACTATAAAATTGATTTAAGTCATAGTATTCAATATTTTTAAAACATATATTCATCTATGAATGTTTATATAAGACTTTGCCATACCTTCAGTTTAATTGACAATGAAACAATGCAAAAATTACAATAAAGGTTAGAAAGCTGTTATAAGCCACCAAGGGCACTAAAGGATTTGGAAGTACTGCACTTGTAAAATAAATACTTAAATTTTTAAAAATTGAAACCAAATAGTATAAATGATTTTAGGTTCCCTGGAAATTATGTCTTAGATTTTAAAATATCCTAGGTAAAAGTACAAAATTTCAAAAGACACAAATATTTTTTAAAACACATAAGGTAATCATCTATGCCAAAGCATTAGCTTTCTCATTTGTCAGCATTCTGATTTGGCTAATTTAAGTGTTCATTAATCACAGAAAACTATAACATAAAACAAGTCTCTTTGAATTATGTGCTTTGTTCAGGAGGTTATTGGTTCATATAATTGTTTATTTTGTGGCAACTCAAGAAATAGAACTGTTATTAGTAAACTTCATTTGAAATACCTAATCACTGTTTCAAAGACATTTTATCACCTGATCTGTATGTATCTGTAAATCAAAGCTCATATATTTGTCTCACAACCTCAGCTCACAGAATGTTAAGTCAGGCTAATAAGCAGCATCAATCATACCCCACTGGATGAGATAGAGTGTATTACAGACACTCTCCCTGTAATTCATCCATTATATGGAACATCTGTTACAAGTTATCCAACGTTCAGGACTGCTCTATTTAAGTGTTCTGCAAGAGCCCACTGTCTCCATTTCTCCAAATGAGGTAGATGGTGGCATCAGGATTATACCAAATTCACTGTCACCATTTGACAGCAGTCATCTTTCAGTCTGTGCCGAGCTCTTAATGTTACATTGCATAGTGGTATATGTCTTCTTATAATTGTATAGCGAAAAATCCTCAGAGTATAAAACAACAACCATTGAGATAACCCTAACACAGTTCTTTCTCCATTTTTTCTCAGCCATTGCCAGTAAGTTAAGCACTTAGGAGTAATACTTTTTTTTTTCAAGTCCTTAATGGGCTACTGATTTGTTCAGTTAGTTAAAGTATGAAATTAATGACCCTAGATACATGTTTGTCAACTTTTGCTCATTTCCATGGCTGTGAAACATGTCCCTTATCTTAACAGATATCTTGTAGAACATGTTGTTGGTATCAAGGAAAATCATGAAAGAAAATCTAAATAAACGACAGTAAGTATAAATGGATACTTCAGAAAGAAAAAAAAAACATATTAAGGAAAGTTTTTAACTTACTGTTTAGTCATAGTACTGTCAAAGATGCACCCGTCTTAAAAAGAATGGGTTTATAAATATGTTCCCTAGTGTGTCTTTGGAAATAATAATTCTAAATTCACTTCATGGTATAATTGGGAACACAAGCCACAAAGGTATCTATAAATTATTCATAAATGAATAGTGAAAGTGAAAAAAATTTAAAAGTCCATGTGTTATTTTCCTGATCTTAATTTGCATTGCAGAGTTGTAATGACTCATACACAATAAACTCAATATTGGATTTATAGAAAGCTTTGCAGAAACATGGCACCTTGCATATTTTAGCACCACATATATTTTTTCCTATAGGTTTTCTTTAATTTATTTTTTTCTTAGGATTTATGTAATATTAACTTAATAAATTAACTTCAGAATAGCATGGGTTGCTTAAGGTTTTGTAGTAAACAAGTTGATTATTTTTATTTGTTCTTGCAATTTGTACAATAGATCCTCAAATGTCTATTTTCCATTTCAGAAAGATCACCTTCGATGGATGGACAGTATTATTTTTCTATTGGAATATACACAGTGTGCCCAACTTCAACTCATGTAAAACTACATTATTTATGCCTACTGAACTACCTGCAATTGTTGCCTAATTTACCTTTCATCTGAATTTTGTGATAATTGACTGAAAAGTGTTTATACTTTTCTGAAAATAAGCATAGAATTCTTTAAACATCTTGACCGTAGTGATGAGGAGAGTCTCACATTGGTAATTAAATGCTTCAGCCAAAAATGGCAACAGTCATTTTAGCTCATAACTCACTGGTCTGAACCAGTCACACAGCTCCATCTAATGCAAAGGAGTCAGAGTTCCAATAACAACCACATGTTCACAAGTTATACTTACTAGGATAAATGTCATGAAATTCCAACTTTATAAGACTGGTGTAGGGAAGGGATAGTGTCGTTTTGTTGTGTTGTGTTTTGTTTTACTTACAACATAAGTAGAAGAATCATCATACCCTCAATAAGATTGCCAGAAACTGGTGGGCAAAACATCTTTAGAGACTACCACTGTCATTGAAACTACCCTGGCAACTTCAACTGAGCAACAATACAATAAAACAACATTGGAAAAGTGATTTACTGAATCATTGCAATTTACTTACATTTGCTCCCAGAATGTTACTGCAAAGGTTTTGCAATTTTAGCATTAAAATTGATCATTAATATTTTTAATAATTAAATAGATTGTCCCCAAAATTTTCCTACAGCCACTGAGGGCTTGGTCTATGATTTCAATGGCTTCTTTCCTTTGACTTTCTCATGTGTTATCGAACTCATTACCCTCAAAACCCTCTGTTGTCTGGCGCCCACTTTCCAACATTTTCACCCTCTTCTGTATTCTTTCTTCACTTTGATTCAGCCACACCAGAATCCTTTCTGTTCCACAAATGTGCCAAACTCATCAACACTTAGGAATTTTGTCATTGATATACTTTGCCTAGAAAACTTGCTCATAATATATATGTGGTTAGCTGGCTCCTTCTTATTTATTTTTCAGTGTCTCATCTAATGTTTCTCATGTCTCTTCCACCTGATTTTCACCCTTTATTTTCTTCTTTGCATTTATTATTATCTGAAACTATCTCATTCATTTGTTCTTCTTCTCCTCTCTAGAAAGTAATCCTTACCCCTAGGGTATGGCATACAGTAGATATTTCTTCAATATTGTTAAGCAAATTCTTAAATGTATGAATGAATGAATGAATGAATGAATATCTAATTATCTTTCCCAAAGTGAGTAATTACATTTTTTAAATTAATTTATTTATTTTGAGATGGTTCGGTCGGGGGGGAGAGTCAGAGAGAGAGAGGGAAAGAATCCCAAGCAGGCTCTGCACTGTCAGCACAGAGCCCTATGTGGGACTCGAATCATGAACCATGAGATCATGATCAGAGCCCAAATCAAGAGTCCAACACTTAACCAACTGAGCCACCCGGGTGCTCTAGTAACTACATTTTTAATAATCAGATAAATAGGGAAGACTGGGCAGGGTAAGGAGTAGTAACTGAAAACACAATAATCATAAGCACTTAATATTAAATATATTCCATGTCATATAAAGCAGAGAGACCCAGTGAAATAGGAGGTAAAACTATGTGGGAATGATGTGGTAGGAAAAGGTTTTCAGAAGTTTCTTACAGCTGCAATCACAAAACAGTTCTTTGAAGCTTGGCATTACCATTTTTATAAGTACCTTGGAATTTTTTTCATGAATACATCCTATTTTTTGCAGCAGACACACATACACTCATTTTTACAAGAAATGTTGATTGAAATGCGCCTTGGTGACTCAGTCAGTTAAGCGTCTGACTTCAGCCCAAGTCAAGATCTCACAATTCACAAGTTTGAGCCCCACGTCCAGCTCTGTGCTGATAGCTCAGAGTCTGGATCTTGCTTCAGATTCTGTGTCTCCCTCTCTCTCTGCTGCTCCCCTGCTCACACTCTGTCTCTCTCTCTCTCTCAAAAATAAATAAAATATTTTTAAAAATTTAAAATAAATCCTTTTTTAAAAATTTAAGAAATGTTGATTGAAATATTAAAATATTGAAATATTTTTAAAAATTTAAAACTTGAAACAATGGATAAATCAATTTAAAAATCTGATTTAGCTTCCTTCATGAAAGCCAATAAATTTCCTTCCTGTTTCAGCGAATTTGACTTAGTTTTCATATTACTTGTAACTGGAAGCATCAAAGGCAAAAGATAACTGAAATACTTTTAAAAATGTAAAATAAATTTTGGTTTGTGAAAGATTAACACTGGAGATGAAAACAACAAACAAACAAACAAACAAACAAAAAACAAGTCAATTGGGAAACTGATAGAACAGCTGTCCAAATAGAAGCAAACAGCCAGATAGGTAAACACACAATGCAATGAAATTATTGAAGTGATTTCAAAATTTACCTGTAGGGTAATGGAATTTACCTGTAGGGTAATGGAATGATCACTTTTTGATAGAGAGTTGGGGCTTATTAAAGATGTACAATATTAACCAATGTATTCCTATGACAATAAAGTTCAACAAAGTATTAAAAATCAGGGAATTTTAGAGCAAAGTTGAAAAACCTAATTTTAATTAAACCTATAATTTTAATTAAATTTTTAATTAAGCCTATAATTAACTATCTTCTGTGTTTCTCATTGCTACACCCCCTTAAAAAGAGGAAAAATAAAAAAAAGAGTGGGTTGGAGATGTTACCATGTAAAGATAAAAACAAAAAGCTTAATATGACAGATTTGAATGATGAAGGCTGACTATATACCACAAGACCTCCTTCTCATATAGCCCTTATCATTTTTCAACTAAAATGACTCAGGAATGTACTTTGCATCTCTAGGTTACAGACAGTTCTTTAGATACTGAAGCTGAAAGGATGTTTTTTCCAGTGAAGACTTCAAGATGACTTCCTCTGGGCTAGTACTTAAGATGGGACAGGTCACTTTATTATTATTGTGTTTTGGTAGTAGAAGGGGATAAATAGATATACTAAAAGACTGCAAAATACAGTCTTTTGAAGAGAGGGAAAGCTGCTTAAGTTCGATCAGAGTAGCAGAAGTCTATAAAAACGGAGAAAAGTAGGTTGATGGAATACCTTGAAGACCAGGACAATGAGTTTGAACTTTGTTATGTAGATAGTGGACAGCCAGTAATTGTTTTTAAATGGGAGGTGGACTAACACATTAGATATTATAGGGGAAGAGTAAAAAATGAAACATTATTCCAGAATTTCATGCATGGATAAATTAGAAGAATAATGGGGAATAAAGGGGAAATCTGAGTCACCATTGTTCAAATAAATTGTTTACGTGTTATGTTTTTTCATAACCAGAAACAGAGGTGACTGAGTTTGAAGGTTGGCATGATAAGTATCAAGGAAGTTACACTCACCTATCAGGCAGGTAGATTTCAGGTATGAATTGAACTACGTATAACTGGTGACCATACAAGTTAAGTGGAGTTCATGAGAAATTCAGGGGAAGATTCAATAAATGTAGGGATGTACCTACTGCCGTGGATTAAAGCTACTGTTAGAGGTTTCATGTCCCAAGTAGTAGATCAAAATATACATGACAGAGCTTCAGGGACACAGGTTAGGGCCCCTACAGTTCCAAATAAGGCAACATAATAAGGTGCTGGGCTGTCAGCTGGCTAATGTATCAACTGACTGTATAAAAACTTGCCTCATGGATGTAAAATCTTAGTGGACACATAAGCCTTTTCTTTATCATTCCTATTTAGTTTCTTCCTATATACTCTATGTAACTAGAATCTAACTAATGAATTTTTCTTTGTTATTTGCATTTAGTTTTTAATATTTCAATCAACATTTCTTTTTTTAAAAAGGATTTATTTTAAATTTTTAAAAATATTTCAGTTATCTTTTGCCTTTGATGCTTCCAGTTACAAGTAATATGAAAACTAAGTCAAATTCGCTGAAACAGGAAGGAAATTTATTGGCTTTCATGAAGGAAGCTAAATCAGATTTTTAAATTGATTTATCCATTGTTTCAAGTAAGACTCAGGTTGATTCCATCTCTCCACTGTTGTCTACAATGCTGGCCTCACCTTAAAGCTCATGGTAGTCATAGGCTGGCTGCCAAGAATAATAGAGATTTAGTGCTTTCTTATTGCCATACAACAAGCAAAAGAACTAGCATATCTCTACAAGTGTCCATCTCTTCATCTGGTTTTGACAGTCTAGACCATGAACCAACACACCACGTAAGAGGATTGCCATGATATGATTGACTTTTTCCTAGCTTCCTAAATAGATCACCACAGGGGCAGGTGAGATCGCCCTTAATGGATAGCCCAAAATGGATAGACTAACCAGGGCCACCTATAGACTTGTAGTCAATTCCCTATACCACATTGGTGCAAGTAGAGTAAATATTAGGGAGTCAACCACAAAGTCTACTTCATTTCTATCATACATTTCTGCCTTTAAATCCATTTTCAAGCCATAAAAAATTTGTCCCTGCCAATAATCATTTTAATGCTATGAAATTTACATTTTATGTGTCTGTGCTGAATTATGTGAAGTAGTCTTATGTAATAAACAGAATGGAGGGGCGCCTGGGTGGCTCAGTCGGTTAAGCGGACGACTTCAGCTCGGGTCATGATCTCGGGTCCGCGAGTTCCAGCCCCGCATCGAGCTCTGTGTTGACAGCTCAGAACCTGGAGCCTGTTTCACATTCTGTGTCTCCCTCTCTCTGACCCTCCCCTGTTCATGCTCTGTCTCTCCCTGTTTCAAAAATAAATAATAAAAAACGTTAAAAATTAAAAAAAAAAATAAACAGAATGGAGTTGAATCTCTGATACATATGAAATTAAGAATCAGAAATGAACCACAGGTCCATCACTGGGGTCATGTGACCTTGAATGAGTCGCTTGAACTTTCTGAGTCTCTGTTTTCTCGTTTGTGGAAAGGACGTGTTAATACATGATTTGCTGTAAAGATTGGAAAGTACATAACACAGTGCCTTAAACTTGGTAGGTGGACATTGAGTCATTGTTTCTGCATTATTTTTTTTTCATTTTACGTTAAAAGCTCCCCAGAAGATATTGTGTGTTGAATCTGCCAATAATGGTATTTTTTTTCTTTTTCAAATTATTTTCATTTTCTATCTTTCCTTTTGATAGAACCAAATGTGGTACATAGGTTCTGGTTTTATTGGTAAAACATGAAGCATAGTGAAATCATATGACATTGTCAAAGTTACCAAGCTACTGAGAGGCCCAACCAGTGCTAGTCTAGCTATTTACAAAGTCCTTTTTATGTACATTACCCTATGTAATCCTCACAGTAATAATAAGATTGATATTATATTTCCCTTTATAAAATGTTAGGGAATTGAAGCTTAATGAGGTTCAAAAATTTGCCCAAGTTTCAGAAACTTATACACAGCTCTTACATAAAGATCCAGAGCTGGGATAAGATTCTTCAGACTATTTATGAAATCTTTTTTCTTTAATTTTCCTTGAAATATAAGGTGCATAAAATTTCCTAGGAATTTTGTACAAAATACAATTCTGAGGCTTTAGGCCACAAAAATTGAAATTTAGTAGTTATTGAGTAAAGAAAGTAAAACTTGAGCAGAGATTTTGAAATTTGAAGACTAAACAGGTATTAAATGGTCAAAGTGAGGAGGGACAAAAACTTCATGCCATTGTATAGATGACAGATAATAATAATAATAATGATAATGATATATAGAAGATAGATAGATAGATAGATAGACAGGAGATAGATAGGTACCAAAAGAAAGAAAGGAAAGAAAGAAAGAAAGAAAGAACGAAAGAAAAGGAAAGAAAGAAAGAAAGAAAGAAAGAAGAGAAGGAAGAAAGAAGAAAAGAAAAAAAGGTGAGCTTTAATAATTGAAAACTAAATTGTTTTTGAAAAAAATAATTAGAACTCTTTAGCACTTGTTTCCATCTTTATCTGCCACTGGTAAAAATAGAGTTGGTTATTTTCATAGAATTGAGAACAGGATGAAAGGGTCACTTAAGTTAGTAAATAATTAAAGAAATCTAAGAACACCCTCTAGATGTAATGAAGAACATAATGGTGCTAAGGAAGTATCCCAGGAGAAAGAAGGAAAGATGCAATACTATTCAAAGTTGGATGTTGTCCATCAAGTATAACAAGGATACATCAGGATACATTTTCTTGTATAAAAATAAATATATTATCAATGAAATCATACTTCCTAAATAGGTCATGGCATAAGTCTTTATACCTAGTATAAAGATGAAAAATTCAGCAACTAGCTATTAATAGGCATGAGTATGTGATGTGCTACAGAAAATCTATTCACGTTATCGACTATTACTTTTTTAACTTACCTTTTACTTTTTATTATTTTTTTGAGTATAGTTGAAACACAATGTTATATTAGTTATAAGTGTACAATATAGTGATTCAATATGTTAATAGGTTATGCTGTGGTCACCACAAGTACGGCTACATCTGTTATCACATAATGCTATTACACCATTGACTATATTCCTTACACTACACTTTTTATTCTCATGACTTATTTATCCCATAACAGGAAGCTTGTATCTCCTACATCCTTTCACCCATTTTGCCTATTCCCCCACATCCTCTTTTCTAGAAACTTTCAGTTCTTTGTATCTATAGGTCTATTTTTATTTTTTATTTGTTTTGGATTTTGTATTCCACATATAAGTGAAATCATATGTTATTTGACTTCCCTTGTCTGGTTTATTTCACTTAGTGCAATACCCTCTATGCCCATCCATACTGTAGCAAATGGTAAGATCTCCATCTCATCCTTTTTTATGAGTAAGTAATATTCCTCTCATTCTTCTGTGTGTGTGTGTGTGTGTGTGTGTGCGTGTGTGTATCACATATTCTTTATCCATTCGTCTATTAACACTTAGGTCGCTACCATATCTTGGCTGTTATAAATAATGCTGCAATAAACATAAGGGTACATATACCATTTTGAATTAGTGTTATCATTTTCTTTGGGTAAATACTCAGTAGTAGAATTACTGATTCATATGGTATTTCTATTTTTAATTTTTTGAGGAACCTCCATAATTTTTTTCCACAGTGGCTCCACCAATTTGCATTTCCACCAACAGTGCACAAGGGTTCCTTTTTCACCACATCCTCACCAACACTTGTTTCTTATCTTTTTGATATTAGCCATTCTTATAGGTGTAAGGTGATTTGCACTTTTATTTGCATTTCCCTGATGATTAGTGATGTTGGGCATCTTTCCATGAGTATGTTGGCCATTTGTATGTCTTCTTTGGAAAAATGTCTATAAGTCTCTCTGCCCATTTTTAGTTAGATTATTATTTTTTTTGGTGTTGAACAGTGTAAGTTCTTTATATATTTTGGATATTAACTCATAACTGAATATATCATTAGTGAATATCTTCTCCCATTCATTAGGTTGACTTTTCGTTTTGTTGATGATTTCCTTTATTGTGTAAAAGTTTTTCATTTTGGTGTCTGCTTTCATTTTCTTTGCCTTAGGATACATTGCTAGAAACATGTTTTTATAGTTTATGTCAAAGAAATTACTTTCTATGTTCTCTTCTGGGAGTTTTATGGTTTCAGGTCTTACTCTGAGGCCTTTAATTCATTTTGAGTTTATTTTTGTATACAGTGTAAGAAAATTGTGCAGTTTCATTCTTTTTTTTTTTAAATAAAGCACAAATTTGTATGAATGACTTTCACAGGGACCATACTAATCTTCTATGTATCATTCAAGTTTTAATATATATGCTGCCAAAGGAAGCACCAGTTTCATTACTTTGCATATAGCTGTCTAGTTTTCCAAATGTCATTTATTGAAAAAACTGTCTTTTGTTTTCATTGCATATTCTTACCTCTTTTGTCATATTTTAATTGACCACATAAGCATGAGTTTGTTTCTGGACTCCCTATTCTGTTCCACTGAACTATGTATCTGTTTTTGTGCCAATACCATACTGTTTTGATTATTACAGCTTTGTAGTAAGTCAAAATCTAAGAATGTGATATCTCCAGCTGTGTTCTTCTTTCTCATGATTGCTTTTGCTATTTGGGGTCTTTTACTATTTTATACAAATTTTAGTATTATTTGTTCTAGTTCTGTGAAAAAATGTTACTGGTATTTTGATAGAGATTACATTGAATATGTAGATTGCTTTGAATAGTATGGAAATTTTAACAATATTCTTTCAATTCATGAGCATGGTGTATCTTCATTTGCTTTTGTTGTCCTCACTTTCTGTCATCAATGTTTTACAGTTTTCAGAGTGTATGTTATTCATCTCCTTGATTAACTTTATTCCTAGGTATTCTTTTGGGTGCAATGTGAATGGAATTGTTTTCTTAATTTCTCTTTCTGCTACTTCATTATTAATGTATAGAAATTCAACCAATATCTGGGTATAATTATTTATCTTGCAACTTTACTAGTTATTAATACAATTCATTTATTACTTCTTTTAGTTTTTTGGTAGAGTCTTCAGTGTTTTCCATGAATAGTATTATGTCATCTACAAATAGTGACAATTTAACCTCTTTCTCACTGATATGGATGCCTCTTATTTCTTTTTGTTTTCTGATTGCTGTGCATAGGACAAGTGGTGAAAGTGGACATCTTGTCTTATTCCTGATTTAGAGCTATAGCATAACTTAAAGCTCACAGTTTTTTACCATTGAATATGGTGTTAGGTGTAGGCTTTCATATATGGCTTTGTTATATTAAAGTATGATCCCTCTAAATCCATTTTGAGAGGATTAAACTACTATTTTTAATGAAATGTCTTGCTGTTACTTATATATGGGCTTTTAAGTTGGGTCTATGCAAAATGGTCCTTTGTGCTGGTTGGTTCATTTCATGTAATTAAACTACATGATAAACATTAAAAATATTCTTTGTGTCTTGAATTATTGAGCTTATTTCTCTGCATTAATCTAATCTTTCAGACAATAGCTGAATCTCCTCTTCACTCAGTTAGAAAATCATGTTCAGGACTTTGTTGCCATGAATGACTGTCTTTTGCTGCAGCATAGTCCTGCATGTGTTTAGAAAAGGTGGTTGTCCCCAAGCAATATTTATGGGATTAGAAATAGAACTGATTTAGTATACCATGGCATATTTGCTATCAATTTTTTATTATAGTTTTAAACAATATAAGCCAAAGATCTGTTTAATGTTTTAAATCCCAGCAAGTTTAATTTTTCACTTAAAAACTCTGTGTGAAAAAAAAATGACATGAAAGTCCCCCAAATCAAATAAAGTAAAAACAATGTGAGTCTGCATAAAATGTAAAATATAGCATGTAACAATAGGGTATTTGTTGAATCAGTAGGTGTCAGATTCAGGCAGAGAAAGTAATGCTATCTATGTAAGAAAGGGTCAGGAAAAAATGATTGACATGGGGAGTCAGTGGCAGTTAGGGGATATTTTTTTAAGAATTTTTCCTCAAAAGAGGTTGGACAATCACATGACAAGAACTCAGCCTGGATCCACCAGTTGTTGTCTGCAAGGAGAATGGGTAATGACTTCACAAGAAGTCATTTCCTACTTATTACCACATTATTTTGTTATAATTTACTTTGAACAGGAAATACCAGTCCTCTGGTTGTTGAAAGTAAAGCTGAACCATGTTCCTACCTTTTTCCCCAAAGCAGGAAGACTCTTTGTGTCCTTTTTTTTTTTTTTCTTGAGGAGTTTTCCTGTTTCAAGTACTCCTTCCTCATCTGAAAAATAAGAGTTGAATGAGATCACTGAAGTTAATTTAAAAATTCCAAGGCTGTATACTATTACTTAACTACCACATGAAGTCTTAGATCCTTGTTCCCAGCATAACGATAACAGCTTTAGAGGTTACAAAGAGGTATGTTTTATTTGTTTTTCAGCTTTAAAAGTCACTGTCTTCTCAAGAGAAGAAAACTGTCTAACTGAATATTAGGCCAACAAAATGAGTTGATCTGATAGCAACCTAACAACAGTCCTAGGGAGACTTTGATTGAGGATAAATTAAATTCATGAGAACATGGCTTCTGCCAGGGGACTTTGTGTTTTGTCATTTGCTCAGCAGTCCTCACTAAGAAAAAATGAAGAGACTCTGTCCATTTTTCTAAATTATCTATTTTCAAATAAAATATTTATTTTAGTGACCCTATATAATGGCATTGTTGGGGGATGAGGGGGAATTTCCAGATTCCTGCCAATCATATACTGAATTATTACAGCTAAGTAAAAAGTTAATATTGACTTCTGTTAAATGAGAGGCATTTGTATAACATTCAGACACTAGTTGCTATCACACATTTGTCATCTGTGAGATATTTATTTCTTATTAATCTATTTTCAAAGATGTATAAAGCAGATTAGCAGTAAAAGCCTTTGAAGAGAAAATTTACTCTCTAACAAAAATGTCAAAAAAGAGCAAAACTATCACCATTATTAACAGGCCTTAAAAACAAAGGTATTGATTGTATTAATTTAATTAATTAATATAATTAATATATATATTATAATAATATATATAATATATAATATAATAATATATAATATAATTATATAATTAATATAATATAATTAATTAATATAATTTTAATGTAATTCACTCCTCAATATAGACAGGAAGCTGATTACAGCATTCAGTATATAATGTCTAAAAATGTATATTTTTCTGTAGATGGAGCATTAATAAGCCAGTACTAATATAATAACCATAAATCTTATTTTCATTTGTATTATGGTTGAAAATTATATTTAACCTGTCATAAAAGGTAAATCACATCACTAATTTTTCAGAATATTTTTACAGTAATATATTTATAAAAATATTTAAATTTATATGGATTTATAAAAATTATCTGTCCACAGGCTTTAATAGGCTTTAGTAATTTATTGAATTATTCAAAAATGCTTATTTGCTTTCATGGAGCTATTATCTCATTTTTATTACCATTTTATTCAACTGAAAAAAAAACTGCTAAGTATATTTTAATTTAACAAAAAAAGAAGTTACTATATTATATTGAATCTTTGTCTTATATGGTAATGACTTAATTTTAAAACATTCTTTTACTTATTAATTATTACACAATATTCCAAATTCAGAACACAACTCCTCTGTCCTTTCTTACCTTCTTTTTCTATCTTTCATCTCTCATTGTAAAAATATTTATTGGGGGCCTAATAAATGACAAGTACTATGTTGAATATTTAGTCCAGTGGAAATTATAGAAAAATAATTATAGCCAACTTAAGATCTGCTATAATGAGATGTAAAATATACTCCCCAGACACTTGAACATAACATTATCATTATCTGGCATTTGTTTTTTGTAAAAGATCTGTCTCTGCCACAGAATTTTAACGTATCTAGAGCTGAAACCCTATCTTGTCCTCCTATAAGGCATTTGCCCCACTCATCTCTCACCACTCAGCACAATGCTTTATGCACAATGTCAGATAAATGTTTGGTTAAATAATATATACTTACAATAGAACATACATACAACGTTGGAAGCTTTCTTTAAAGTAATGACTTTGGGGTGCCTGGGTGGCTCAGTCAGTTAAGCGTCTGACTTCGGCTCAGGTCACGATCTCACAGTTTGTAGTTCAAGCCCCACGTCAGGCTCTATGCTGACAGCTTGGAGCCTGCTTCGGATTCTGTGTCTCCTTCTCTCTCTGCCCCTCCCCAACTTGTGCTCTATGTCTCTCAAAAAATAAATAAATGTAAAAAGAAATTAAAATAATGACTTTAAAAAATAATTTTACTTGCTTGTTGTGCAGAATCAGAAAATCCAAACAAGTAAAGAATAAAATTTAAATCATCTACATCCTCATTCCCAAGCAATAAACACCATACATACTTTAATGCATTTCTTTCCAGTCTTTTCATTATGTATTTGGGAAGTAACTATACACTTAGAGTTACATATAATTTTGTATTCTATTTTTTTCACTTATTATAATGTGAACATTTCCCACATCAGTAAATAATCTTAAATATTAGGCAGTTTAATGGCTACCTAATATTTTATCATAAAATTTAATGATTTAAATATTACATGATTATTGGACAATTACTTCTTTACAGTGGTTTGTATTATAAATAATTGCACACAGTGAGTGTCCTGAATACATGAATCTTATTCACTTTCACTGATTATTTTGCTAAGGCCTATATTGGGAAAATAGCCACACATAGAGAAAAATACTTGGGTATTTATTAATTATGTTGTAAATTCCTTTTTGTTCTAGCTGAATTTTTTAAAATTATTTAGAATAAATATTACCTATTGTTAAAAGAAATATACCTTTCTTTAAGAAAACTAACTTAAACATTTTCTAGAGCATTAATACTCATAAAGGCCTCCTCAAAACTCATGTAGTGTTACTTCTACCATTGTCTTTTGGGTCAGATACTGACAAGCCAGCCCAGATTGAGGAAGGTGAAAGAATAGGCTCCACCTTTCAAAGAGGGAATGGCCTGCATGTACAGGAAAAAGAAGTGATGGTGTCCGTCTTATACACAGACTGCCACAAAGTCCTAAATGCTTTCTTCAAATTCCATCTATATATCTACCACATAATTTAAATGTGCTTTTCCTTAACATACACTTTTTCTCTGTCTTCCCTTCCTTCAGTTAAAACTACTTTCTATATTAACAGTGAAAGGAGAAAGGATCTGTGTACTCCTTGCTTATTTGAACAAATAAGGCATTAAAATCAGATCCAAATTCATATCTTAGCTGTGCCATTCACTAACAGAATGACTTGAGAAAAAACTTCTCCTCATAAGAATGGATCTTCTGATACACACTGCCTACCATAACACGTAACATATAATAAGATTTATTGACTAAGAAACTTATTTATTTATTGACTAACCAATGTCTGAGATTTCATTATAACCTCTATGAAATAAGAATAATGCTAATCTCACAGTGACATAGAAATAAATGAACAAGTTAATGTTTGAAAAATACTTAGTACAGGGCCTTAATACAGTGACATGTGGATATGGTAGCTATTAGTAATATTATTACTGTTAATATTCTTATCATTATTATGTTATCATCATTATAGTTGCTCTTCTATATTCGTGTCACCAGACTAACAACTTGTTACACATCTTCTTCAGCACCTGGACCTCATTTATTTACCTCATCTCATCTTTAGCCACTGTTTTAATGCTTTGCACAGTCATACGGATGACACATCAAACATATTCTTCCATAAGCCCTTCTTACATAAGGCTGACCTTGTCAGCCTTAATAACCATATTCCCCACTCCCCTTCAGATAAACACAAATTCTCATTCAAAAGTAAAAGTATCCTACTGGAATATTCTCTTAACAAATTCCAATTCTTATATCTTTCCATCATAATAATGTGATTTCCTTGATTCCTTTCTTTTATTCTAGTCTATCAGCACCTTTCTGGCTTTACTTGACTCCCTAGCCAACCTTGACACCATGGCTATTCACACCATTGGCATCTTCGATGATGAACAAAACCAAATTTATAAATTCCTAAATCTGAATGGAATCAATTGATAAAAATTTTCACTTCTTGTTTCCTGAAAATGTCATTTGCTTCATGAGGTTTTTAAAATTCTTTTTCCATCTCCTTGTTCCTTCCTCAAAATTCTCTACCCAGAGGTCTTTACTAACTGCCTCCATTTCTCCATCCCTCCACTATTTCTTAGCTCCTTACAGACTAGGTCAGGCCCTCCTGATCAGATGTTGTAATCACCAAATCTGATTCAGCAAAGTTAGACTAGAAATCCAGGACCAGAGCCAAAGAAAGTAGTTAAGAGATCCCATTCAGATTTAAGAATTTATAAATTTGGTTTGTCATCAAAGATGTCTGGTGTGAATGACAATGACATCAAGGTGGACTAGGGAATCAAGTGAAGCCAGAATGGTACTGTAGGACTAATTCAGAAAATAACTTAAAATACTTAAGAGAGGTTTTTTTTTTTTTTTCATTGAAAATAAAATATCCTTACAGCCTGAATTGTCCATATGAGGGAATAGAAAAATATTAATAAAAAACGTAGCATGCTTTTCAGCCACTAAAATAAACCAATAAAATAGAGTGTTTATAAACACTCTACAGATCTTTAAATGTTATTAGATAACACTATTTTAGAAGTGATAGTACAAAGGTATATTTCTTCTATAATATCACAGTTGTTTCTTGAAGGTAGAGCCTATGTGCACATAGATTATCACTATTCTACGCCAATTTTTCATGATGATAAGGAAAATAATCTTCTCTAATTCACCACTTTCCCACCCTCGCTCAAAATCATCATCATCATCATCATCATCACCACCACCACCAGATCACACCTTCCTTTTTAACCCCTCACAAAAATTTTCCATGCCTAACTTCTAGGGTATACCCTTCTCTGGCCTAAACTATCATTATTTCAGAGCTTTTTATATCTCCCTTGTTAAAGTTTAAGCTACCTGAGAGTTACATCACAGTATGTGTACACTGCAGGTTTCCAGAATGTAAAATTAGACCAATAAACCTATAGAGTTTTAGTATTAATGGGATCATTTTTGTTTCTGATACCTTTCAGAACAAAGGTTTCTGATTGCCTTTCACTCTATTGTTGCCTCTGTAAACTGTGATATATTTCAACAGTCATAGTTGATATTGACATTCATATTCTTGTGTGTGTTTCTCTTTTTGTTTCTTTTCCTGTACAATATAATGCTAATGGGTAGTTTCTTCCAAGCACAAAATGTTAGGGGAAAAAGTCAAATCTATAATTCAGTTACCGTAGAAATCATGGAAACTGCATCTCTTTTCTCTTTACTGTCAATTTTCATTACTAAATATGTATTTCATCAGGATGGTTAAATAGTTTGATTGGATCTTTATTGGAAATACATTTTCCAACAGCTCCTCTTCATGGCTTGTACTTAAATGTATCCATTCCCTTTTGTCTATAGGTCCCCCAGGCCCACCAGGGATAGTGATTGTTGAAGACATCACGGAAAGCACAGCCACACTCTCCTGGAGTCCTGCATCTGATAACCACAGTCCAATCTCCTCCTACAACCTGCAGGCTCGCAGCCCATTTTCGCTGGGCTGGCAAACAGTAAAAACAAGTAAGAATCTCTAAGACAACATCAGAGGCAACCTGAGTAGCTTCTTATGTCATAAGCTAGCAATCTCAGTAGGATCATTTTGGATTCTGGCAACTGTTATTTATTACAATACTAACCATTGTTTGCCTCCTTTTATAAAGCTAACTTGCTTTCTTTTCCAATTCCCAAGAAGAAACCATATCATTTATATTTGTTTGTTTATTGAAATAACTTTAGATTCAAATGGATATTGTAGAAATAGTACAAAGATTTCCTATGGACCCATTCCTCAGCTCTCCCTAGTTATAACATTTTACATAACAATGGTACAATTCTCAAATCAGAAAATTAACATTGGTACAATGTTATTAACTGAGCTACAGACTATTCATATTTCACCAGTTTTTATATACAAATTTTTGGTGTGCAGTCCCATAAAATTTTATGAGATATTATTTTATAGACTCACACCACCAAGACAATCACATATAGAATTTTTCCATTATTCTAGTTCCTTGTGCTACCTCTTTATAGTCACACACCTGTTTTATTTCCTTTTATTTTATATGTGTTTCGTTTCCAAAAGGAAAATCTAATATAAAATTACATTATTTAAAATAATGTGGCATTTTAATCTTTACTTTAAACATGCTTGTGTAATAATTGCCCTATTTTTAAAGTCATTTTCTTCCCTGATAGTTTGCTTTTAATGTTGTAGCCACACTCCTATCTCTCCAAATGTGGCAGTCTGCAGGCATATGTGAAATTATAATCACTTGATAGTTATTAGAAACTTATATAGCATATTAGTATTTAAGAGTATATAATATATATAAAATGCAATCTTCAGAAGTAGTTGCCCATCCTGAGTAAGGATTTGTGATTTTGTTTTATTTTATATATAAATATAAAATTTACTCTGTTTAGAAGTAAAATATAAAAGTAAAATTTCTGAGTGCAGTAAACATGAAACTCAGTTAACCAGAATGTTACAGAAGTAGAGTGGTCCATTTTGCTGCTTAAATAAATTAAGTTTAAACAGAAATTTATTTTTGTATAAAAATTTACAATTTGGGAGAGAGGAAGTATACTCATCTGTATGCAAAATACTATTAGCTTTTTTTAAATATTAGTTTCCTACATTAACTTATAGAATTTATCATTATAATGTACTATACGTATATACATATTAATTTGTAACATATATAATGATGGGTATTAGCTTCATTTCTGGCTCCATGTCAACCCTGTGATAGCTCTATAGATTCAAGAAACTGTGGGACTTGGGGTTCCTGGGTGGATCAGTCAGTTAAGCATCTCTCGGTTCAGCTCAAGTCACGTTCTCATGGTTTTGTGAGTTTGAGCCCCGCATTGGGCTCTGTGCTGACAATGAGTCTGCTTGGGATTCTCCCTCTCTCTCTCTCTCCCTCTCTCTCTTTCTCTCTCTCTGCTGCTCCCCAGCTCACGCTGTCTATGTCTCTCTCTAAATAAATAAATAAATAAATAAATAAATACACAAACAAAAATTTGGGGAATCTCTAGGTTCAGCAGATAATTCTGGAAAAATCACAAAGTCAAGCCACATGAACAGGTTTATTCAAGAAAACTTATAACCTCTGCCACAGTGCTTTATGTTTTCATTTGTGTGACAGCACAAACTTTTTGCTTTGCAGCCAGGAAATGGATTCACCTTAGATATGGTGTTGTGCACTCACCATGCGCATTTTCCTGCCTGTAGCTATGCTACATGCCCACTCTTGCCACACTGCCCATACTTCGTGGGACATTTTCCTTATGAGCACATTGCAATACATACAAATGTTTTATTGTTCATTCCATGCCCATGTTTTTGTCCTTCTTACCTTAACACATGACATGGCAATCCAGGACATCTAATCTTCCTCCTGTTACAACCAGTTTCCTAGTCACTCGTATCTTGATTTCTCACATCTTGATTCACCTGCTTTTATTTTTGTTGTTTGATAGATAGAAAGAATAAAAGTGTATGTATGTGTGTATATAGATACATATATAAAATGTAGAATTTTTTGGCAAAGGGAAAATGAAAGAGAGATTGTGTGTGTGTGTGTGTGTGTGTGTGTGTGTGTGTTGCATGTGCATGTGTGTGTAGGGCTTAGGCATTTGGACTAAATATTATTTTGGGGTGTTACTTGTTTGAAAAGTCTCTCCTATAAAGTTGCATTGTAATATTTCTAATTTAACTTGAGCACTGGAACATTTTTAAGTTGAGAGTTCTTTTAAAATTCAGTTCAGCAAGTACTCATTAAGAAATTTATGTTTGTACAATAATTATAAGGAAATACATATCTCTCAGATATATATTTCTATAAATGATCAATTTTATTTGCTCTTGATAAGACTCTAACTAATAGAGTCTAATAGATTATTTTCTAGAGTAATTATTTAGAGTAATAGATAAGTAATAAGATTCTAGCAAGATGACTCCTTATCTAATGAGGTCACTCATTTCTCCATTTCTCCATGCCATCCTCAAGGCAAGCATGCCCAGGAGGATTACTCAACTTTTACCTGCTCTAAAGTACAATTTTAAATGGTTTTAGTCCCCAGATAAATCTGAACACAACTATTTTTCATGCCTATAATAAGGAAAGAAGTCCCTTTGGAACCACATTAGTTCCCAGTGGACCCAAAAGGCCAGTGGACCTTTTGTTTTGATAGTTGCTTTTCATCTAAATCAACTTCAGTACAGATAAACTCTAATGCAGAAATATCTATTAGAAAGAAGAAATGGAGCTGGCATTTGAAATTCTCTGATAAAGTTAATGCAGTTAATAAGTGAGAATTTAAAAATTACCTAAGATTCTTTATACACAAAATAGTGAATTACTTATTTTTGACAAGTGATGAGTTGCATGCATATGGACATTCTAACTAATGATACTTAAAATTTACTTATTAATATTGCCTGTTCAACAATCAGACTCAAATGTGACTGTGAATGTGACCAATTCATTCATTTTGAAGGAAGTATGAAAATAGCCATAGGAAATAGACAATTTCACTTGCAGACCCCTTTTCTGTTAAAATAAATGGTTTTTGATGTGGAAACCTGATTTTTTCTTTATGTTATTGAATAGTATTACCCAGTTTACTATTTTATTGTGTCCTCTTAGGAATAACAAAATCACCTATAATCATAGAATGTATTGGTCATTGTTTACTTAATTCACACATGTTTCTTAACTATTCTTTCTGCATATATTTTCCACTGATTGATTGGTTGAGTAAATTTGTCAACAAGACAGACTTATTTCCCTTATTAAATTATGTAATTAAATTCTAGGATGCAATTCTTTTACAAACAAAGTCATTTTAACAAGCTTCTCTCCCTGAATCAATATGGGGTTCTTCACTATTTTTAGTCACTTTTTAATCATTTTTAATCACTATATTCTCACTGAAGCAGATATTCTCTTTGAAAATATCTTGTTCCCATACTTCCAGAAAAAAAAAATCTTTATAACAAGTACCTTCAAGGTTTTAAAAATATTTATTTTAGCATACATTCACCACTATCTTTTATCTCCACAATATTGCACTTGAAAAAAAAATCCTAATTTTATAAAAGCTTGTTTTTAATTTATTTCATAAAATGTTATTTCATCAAAAATATTAATATCTTCAGTATATACTACTTACAAGTAGCAAAAAATTAGAATTTATAAATATTTTTATTTAATTTTTAAAGAGGGATTAGATTTAGAATATAGGGTGAGGGAGAGACTTTAAAACCTATAGTTAGAAGATGGCAGCATAGGAGGACACTGGGCTCACTGCGCGTCCTGCTGATCACTTAGATTCCAACTACACCTGCCTAAATAACCCAGAAAACCACCAGAGGATTAGCAGAACAGAGTCTCCAGAGCCAAGCGCAGAAGAGAGGCCCACGAAAGAGGATAGGAAGGGCAGCGAGGCGGTGCACGCTCCACAGACTGGCGGGAGGGAGCCGGACCGGAGGGGCGGCCCGCCGGCCAAGCAGAGCCCCTGACTCTGGCTTGCAAAAGCGGACGGGCCAGACAGAGTGTGTTCCGACAGCAAGCGGAAGTTAGCATCTGGGAGGTCATAAGTTAACCTGCTCAGAAAGCGGTAAGCCTGGAGGACAAAGGGAGGGAGAGTTGCTGAGCCCCGGGAGGACAGAGCTCAGTTTGGCAGGGAACAAAGGCGCTAGCCAGCACCATCTCCCTCGCCCATCCCCCAGCCAAAATCCCAAAGGGAACCGGTTCATGCCAGGGAACTTGCTTGCTCCGCGCAAACACCCAATGCTGTGCTTCTGGGGAGCCACCCCTCCAGCAGCGGGTCTGACTCCCTCCAGCTGCCATAGGGCCCCTCCTGAAGTGGATCACCTAAGGAGAAGCAAGCTAAGCCTGCCCCTCCTGTCCCCGTGCACCTTGCCTACCCACCCCAGCTAAGACGCCAGATCCCCAGCACCACAAGCCTGGCAGTGTGCAAGTAGCCCAGACGGGCCACGCCACCCCACAGTGAATCCCCCTAGAAGAGGGGAAGAGAAGGCACACACCAGTCTGACTGTGGCCCCAGTGGTGGGCTGGGGGCACATATCAGGGCTGACTGCGGCCCCACCCACCAACTCCAGTTATACACCACAGCACAGGGGAAGTGCCCTGCAGGTCCTCACCATTCCAGGGACTATCCAAAATGACCAAACGGAAGAATTCCCCTCAGAAGAATCTCCAGGACATAACAACAGCTAATGAACTGATCAAAAAGGATTTAAATTATATAACAGAAAGTGAATTTAGAATAATAGTCATAAAATTAATCGCTGGGCTTGAAAACAGTATAGAGGACAGCAGAGAATCTCTTGCTACAGAGATCAAGGGACTAAGGAACAGTCACGAGGAGCTGAAAAATGCTATAAACGAGCTGCAAAATAAAATGGAAACGACCACGGCTCGGATTGAAGAGTGGGAGGAGAGAATAGGTGAACTAGAAGATAAAATTATGGAAAAAGAGGAAGCTGAGAAAAAGAGAGATTAAAAAATCCAGGAGTATGAGGGGAAAATTAGAAAGCTAAGTGATACACTAAAAAGAAACAATATACGCATAATTACTATCCCAGAGGAGGAAGAGAGAGGGAAAGGTGCTGAAGGTGTACTTGAAGAAATAATAGCTGAGAACTTCCCTGAACTGGGGAAGGAAAAAGGCATTGAAATCCAAGAGGCACAGAGAATTCCTTTCAGATGTAACTTGAATCGATCTTCTGCACGACATATCATAGTGAAACTGGCAAAATACAAGGATAAAGAGAAAATTCTGAAAGCAGCAAAGGAAAAACATGCCCTAACATATAAAGGGAGACCTATAAGACTCGTGACTGATCTCTCTTTTGAAACTTGGCAGGCCAGAAAGGCATGGCAGGAGATCTTCAATGTGATGAACAGAAAAAATATGCAGCTGAGAATCCTTTATCCAGCAAGTCTGTCATTTAGAACAGAAGGAGAGATAAAGGTCTTCCCAAACAAACAAAAACTGAAGGAATTCGTCACCACTAAACCAGCCCTACAAGAGATCCTAAGGGGAATCGTGTGAGAAAAAGTACCAGAGACATCACTACAAGCATAAAACATACAGACATCACAATGACTCTAAACCCGTATCTTTCTATAATAACACTGAATGTAAATGGACTAAATGTGCCAACCAAAAGACATAGGGTATCAGAATGGATAAAAAAACAAGACCCATCTATTTGCTGTCTACAAGAGACTCATTTTAGACCTGAGGACACCTTCAGATTGAGAGTGAGGGGATGGAGAACTATTTATCATGCTACTGGAAGCCAAAAGAAAGCTGAAGTAGCCATACTTATATCAGACAAACTAGACTTTAAATTAAAGGATGTAACCAGAGATGAAGAAGGGCATTATATACTCATTACAGGGTCTATCTATCAGGAAGAGCTAACAGTTAAAAATGTCTATGCACCAAATACGGGAGCCCCCAAATATATAAAACAATTACTCACAAACATAAGCAACCTTATTGATAAGAATGTGGTAATTGCAGGGGACTTTAACACTCCACTTACAGAAATGGATAGATCATCTAGACACACGGTCAATAAAGAAACAAGGGCCCTGAGGGATACATTGGATCAGATGGACTTGACAGATATATTTAGAACTCTGCATCCCAAAGCAACAGAATATACTTTCTTCTCGAGTGCACATGGAACATTCTCCAACATAGATCATATACTGGGTCACAAAACAGCCCTTCATAAGTATACAAGAATTGAAATTATATCATGCATACTTTCAGACCACAATGCTATGAAGCTTGAAATCAACCACAGGAAAAAGTCTGGAAAGCCTCCAAAAGCATGGAGGTTAAAGAACACCCTACTAACGAATGAGTGGGTCAACCAGGCAATTAGAGAAGAAATTAAAACATATATGGAAACAAACGAAAATGAAAATACAACAATCCAAACGCTTTGGGACGCAGCGAAGGCAGTCCTGAGAGGAAAATACATTGCAATCCAGGCCTATCTCAAGAAACAAGAAAAATCCCAAATACAAAATCTAACAGCACACCTAAAGGAAATAGAAGCAGAACAGCAAAGGCAGCCTACACCCAGCAGAAGAAGAGAAATCATAAACATCAGAGCAGAAATAAACAGTATAGAATCTAAAAAAACTGTAGAGCAGATCAACGAAACCAAGAGTTGGTTTTTTGAAAAAATAAACAAAATTGACAAACCTCTAGCCAGGCTTCTCAAAAAGAAAAGGGAGATGACCCAAATAGATAAAATCATGAATGAAAATGGATTTATGACAACCAATCCCTCAGAGATACAAACAATTATCAGGGAATACTATGAAAAAATTATATGCCAACAAATTGGACAACCTGGAAGAAATGGACAAGTTCCTAAACACCCACACTTTTCCAAAACTCAATCAGGAGGAAATAGAAAGCTTGAACAGACCCATAACCAGCGAAGAAATTGAATCGGTTATCAAAAATCTCCCAACAAATAAGAATCCAGGACCACATGACTTCCCAGGGGAGTTCTACCAGATGTTTGGCAGAGATAATACCTATCCTTCTCAAGCTAATCCAAAAAATAGAAAGGGAAGGAAAAATCCAGACTCAATCTATGAAGCCAGTATTACTTTGATTCCCAAACCAGACAGAGACCCAGTAAAAAAAGAGAACTATAGGCCAATATCCCTGATGAATATGGATGCAAAATTTCTCAATAAGATACTAGCAAATCGAATTCAACGGCATATAAAAAGAATTATTCACCATGATCAAGTGGGATTCATTCCTGGGATGCAGGGCTGGTTCAACATTCGCAAATCAATCAACGTGATACATTACATTAATAAAAGAAAAGAACCATATGATCCTGTCAATCGATGCAGAAAAGGCCTTTGATAAAATTCAGCACCCTTTCTTAATAAAAACCCTTGAGAAAGTCAGGATAGAAGGAACATACTTAAAGATCATAAAAGCAATTTATGAAAAGCCCACAGCTAATATCATCCTCAATGGGGAAAAACTGAGAGCTTTTTCCCTGAGATCAGGAACACGACAGGGATGCCCACTGTCACCGCTGTTGTTTAACATAGTGTTGGAAGTGCTAGCATCAACAATCAGACAACAAAAGGAAATCAAAGGCATCAAAATTGGCAAAGATGAAGTTAAGCTTTTGCTTTTTGCAGATGACATGGTACTATACATGGAAAATCCAATAGACTCCACCAAAAGTCTGCTAGAACTGATACATGAATTCAGCAAAGTTGCAGGATACAAAATCAATGTACAGAAATCAGTTGCATTCTTATACACTAACAATGAAGCAACAGAAAGACAAATAAAGAAACTGATCCCATTCACAATTGCATTAAGAAGCATAAAATACCTAGGAATAAATCTAACCAAAGATGTAAAAGATCTGTATGCTGAAAACTATAGAAAGCTTATGAAGGAAATTGAAGAAGATATAAAGAAATGGAAAAACATTCCGTGCTCATGGAATGGAAGAATAAATATTGTCAAAATGTCAATACTACCCAAAGCTATCTACACATTCAATGCAATCCCAATCAAAATTGCACCAGCATTCTTCTCAAAGCTAGAACAAGCAATCCTAAAATTCATATGGAAACACAAAAGGCCCCGAATAGCCAAAGTAATTTTGAAGAAGAAGACCAAAGCAGGAGGCATCACAATCCCAGACTTTAGCCTCTACTACAAAGCTGTAATCATCAAGACAGCATGGTATTGGCACAAAAACAGACACATAGACCAATGGAATAGAATAGAAACCCCAGAACTAGACCCACAAACATATGGCCAACTCATCTTCGACAAAGCAGGAAAGAACATCCAATGGGAAAAAGACAGTCTCTTTAACAAATGGCGCTGGGAGAACTGGACAGCAACATGCAGAAGGTTGAAACTAGACCACTTTCTCACACCATTCACAAAAATAAACTCAAAATGGATAAAGGACCTGAATGTGAGACAGGAAACCATCAAAACCCTAGAGGAGAAAGCAGGAAAAGACCTCTCTGACCTCAGCCGTAACAATCTCTTACTCGACACATCCCCAAAGGCAAGGGAATTAAAAGCAAAAGTGAATTACTGGGACCTTATGAAGATAAAAAGCTTCTGCACAGCAAAGGAAACAACCAACAAAACTAAAAGGCAACCAACGGAATGGGAAAAGATATTTGCAAATGACATATCAGACAAAGGGATAGTATCCAAAATCTATACAGAGCTCACCAAACTCCACACCCGAAAAACAACCCAGTGAAGAAATGGGCAGAAAACATGAATAGACACTTCTCTAAAGAAGACATCCGGATGGCCAACAGGCACATGAAAAGATGCTCAACGTCGCTCCTCATCAGGGAAATACAAATCAAAACCACACTCAGATATCACCTCATGCCAGTCAGAGTGGCCAAAATGAACAAATCAGGAGACTATAGATGCTGGAGAGGATGTGGAGAAACGGGAACCCTCTTGCACTGTTGGTGGGAATGCAAATTGGTGCAGCCGCTCTGGAAAGCAGTGTGGAGGTTCCTCAGAAAATTAAAAATAGACCTACCCTATGACCCAGCAGTAGCACTGCTAGGAATTTACCCAAGGGATACAGGAGTACTGATGCATAGGGGCACTTGTACCCCAATGTTTATAGCAGCACTCTCAACTATAGCCAAATTATGGAAAGAGCCTAAATGTCCATCAACTGATGAATGGATAAAGAAATTGTGGTTTATATACACAATGGAGTACTACAGGGTAATGAGAAAGAATGAAATATGGCCTTTTGTAGCAACGTGGATGGAACTGGAGAGTGTGATGCTAAGTGAAATAAGCCATACAGAGAAAGACAGATACCATATGGTTTCACTCTTATGTGCATCCTGAGAAACTTAACAGAAATCCATGGGGGAGGGGAAGAAAAAAAAAAGAGGTTAGAGTGGGAGAGAGCCAAAGCATAAGAGACTGTTAAAAACTGAGAACAAACTGAGGGTTGATGGGGGGTGGGAGGGAGGGGAGGGTGGGTGATGGGTATTGAGGAGGGCACCTTTTGGGATGAGCACTGGGTGTTGTATGGAAACCATTTTGACAATAAATTTCATATATTGAAAAAAAAAAACCTATAGTTATTTCTAAGAAAATATAAATATATGTACCTTTGGGAAGAAGGATTTTTATAGTTTATATTCGTTTTCTTTTTTAATGTAAAGCCTGAAATAATTACATCAAGATTAAAACTGAAATTAAATGTATTTTATCACACTTGACAATTTGAACTCCTCTTTCATTCATTCAATTTGTCAAACACCTTCCAGGTAGTATTCTAGGCTATATCCTTGCGGATATTGTGTTCTCATGGGTGAGGACAAACAATAAAGAGGGAACATAATAAACAAGTACAAATCTATAGTCATCAAGACAGTATGGTATTGGCACAAAAGCAGACACATGGAACCATGGAACGGAATAGAAAACCCAGAAATGGACCCACAACTGTATGGTGAAATGATCTTCAACAAGGCAGGAAAGAATATCCAATGGACAAAAGACAGTCCCTTCAACAAATGTTGTTGGGAACACTGGACAGCGACATGCATAAGAATGAAACTGGACCACCTTCTTACACCACACACAAAAATACAAAGTGATTGAAGACCTAAATGTGAGACAGGAAACCATCAAAATCCAAGAGAAGAACACAGGCAGAAACCTCTTTGACCTAGGCCACAGCAACTTCACCAGTCACATCACCAAAGGCAAGGGAAACAAAAGCTAACATGAACTATTGGCACTTTATCAAGATAAAAAGGTTCTGTGCAGCCAAGGAAACCATCAATAAAACTAAAAGTCAACCTACAGAATGGGAGAAGATATTTGTAAACAACATATCTGATAAAGGTTTAGTATTCAAAATCTATAAAGAACTTGTCAATCTCATCACCCAAAAACAACCCAGTTAAGAAAGGGGCAGAAGACATGAATAGACCATTTTCCAAAGAAGACATCCATATAGCTAAAAGACACATGGAAAGATGCTCAACATCACTCATCATCAGGGAAATACAAATGAAATGCATGATGAAGTACCACCTGACACCTGTCAGAATGGCTTACATGAACAACATAAGAAACAACAGTTGTTGGTGAGGATGTGGAGAAAGGGGAACTCTCTTGCGCTGCTGGTGGGAATACTAACTGGTGCAACCACTATGGAGAATAGTATGGAGGTTCCTCAAAACACTAAAATTAGAACCACCCAAGGATCCAGCAACTGCACTATTAGGTATTTACCCAAAGGATACAAAAATACATATATGAAGGGGTACATTCACCCCCAATGTTTATGGCAGCATTATCAACAATAACCAAACTATGGCAAGGGCCCAAATATCCATTGACTGATAAATGAATAAAGAAGATATGGTATATATACAATGGATGATTATTCAGCCAACAAAAAGAATGAAATCTTGCCATTTACAACAATGTGGATAGAGCTAAAGTGTATTATGCTAAGCAAAATAAGTCAGAGAAAAACAAATACCAGATGATTTTACTTATATGTGGAATTTAAGAAACAAAACTGATGAATATATGGGAAGTGGTGATGAAAAGAAGAGAAGGAAACAAAGCACAAGAGACTCTTGATAGAGAAGAAATTGATGGTTGATGGAGGGAGGTGGGTGGGGGATGGACTAGAGAGGTGATGGGTACTAAGGAGGGCACTTGTGATGACACTGGTTGTTGCATGTAAGTGATAAATCACTGAATTCAACTCCTGAAACCAATATTGCACTATATGTTAACTAACTAAAATTTAAATAAAAAATAAAAACGAAACAACACAAAGAAGTTAGTGAACAAAAAAATTACAGAAATATTGTAAGGAGGATCAGAAGTATTATGGTATAGGCAGTGTATTTGTCTGCTGAGGCTACCATAACAAAAGACCATAAACTTGGTGGTTTAAATAACAGAACTTTTTCTTCTCACATTTCTAAAGCCTGGGAATTCTAAGATCTAGGTGCCGGCCAATTTGATTTAATTCTTGGTGAGAACTCTCCTCCTGGCTTGCAGCTGCAGCCTTCTCACTGTGTCCTCACATGGAAGAGAAAAAAAGAAGTGAGTGCTCTGGAATCTCTTCTTATAAGGACACTAATTCTACCAGATAAGAGCCCCATCCTTGTTACCTCATTTAAGTATAATTACTTCCTATTTTTTTAAAGGCTCTTTAAATTTTTTTCAATGTTTATTTATTTTTGAGAGACAGAGACAAAGTGTGAGCAGGAGAAGGGCAGAGAGAGGGGGGGACACAGAATCCAAAACAGGCTCAAGCCTCTGAGCTGTCAGCACAGAGCCCGATGTGGGGCTCAAACCCACGAACCATTGAACCATGAGATCATGACCTAAGCCGAAGTCAGACACTTAACCAACTGAGCCACCCAGGTGCCCCCTTCCTATTCTCAACATAGTCTGAACTAATGTATTAAAAGATAAGACTTAGAATATCAGTCTTCCAGTGTCTCTCCATTTCTTTCAGAATGAAAACCCAACTCCTATTTGACTTGGTCCTATCGTCTTCTATCATTCTCCATTCATCTTTACCATTTTTCCCAGAGCTCACTTTGCTCCTGACTCACCAATATTCTAATGTTCTTACATATAATGCTTCTAATACCTTTACACTAGTTGTGCCTTTTACCTGACATGCTTCTCCCCTAGATATCGGCATAACTAAATCCACATTTCCTTTAAAACTTCACTCAACTGTGTCTTCTCAATGAGACTTATCCTGATCATTTTATTTAAAATTGAAACCTGCCTGATGTGGATTGAATTGTGACTCCTCCAAAGTTTATATGTTGAAGCCTTAACCCCCAGTGAATACAGGGATTCACTGTGGTTTATAGGGCCCCTGTATGTGTGGATATAGAGCCCCTAAGCATAGGCAATTGGATATATGAGGATTCACTTTAAGAGAGAGGTTTAGAATAAAGATATAAACTGGAAAGTTATTGGCATATAAATTTCATTTATAACCATAAGATTGCATGTCATGTAAAGTATATGAACACAAAATAAAGAAGAAAAAAGTAGGAAAATTGAGCCCTGGAGCATTTCAATAGTAAGAAGTTGTAGAAAAGAGGAAAAAGACTAAGGATACAAAAGAAAACTAACCATTTAGTTAAAAGGAAAACCAAGACAATGTGATATCCTGGAAGACAAAAGAATAAAATTCACTAAGGAAAAGGAAGTAATCAACTGCGTCAAATGCTACTGACACGTGAAGTGTGATGAAGATTGAGAATTTATCATTGATCTTAGCAACGTGGAGGTCATTGGTTACCTTGACAATAGTAATTTTAGTAAAATAATAAAGACTAAAGTCTCACAAAAATGGGTTCAAAATAGGAGGTCATTTGCCACAATAAGTGGGATGCACCGTGTTTCAGTATTTGCAAATCAAGCAGTGTGATATACCACATTAACAAGACAAAGGATAAAAATCCTATGATCATCTCAATAGGTGCAGAAAAAGCATTTGACAAAGAACTACATCCATTCATGATAAAAAAAACTTAACAAAGTAAGTATTGAAGGGACATATCTGACAACATAATAAAGGCCATGCATGAAAACCCCATAGCTCAATGGTGAAAATTGAGAGCCTTTCCTCTAAGATCAGAACCAAAGACAAGGTTTCTCTTTCACTACTTTTATTTAAAATAGCACTGGAATTCCTAGCCACAGAAATCAGACAAGAAAAATTAATAAAAGGCCACCAAATTGGTAGGAAAGAAGTAAAGCCCACTATTTGCAGATGACGTGATACTATATAGATACTACCCTAAAGACTCCACAAAAAACTACTAGAACTGATAAATTAATTCAGTATAGTCAGAGGACACAAAATTAATATACAGAAATCTGTTGCATTTCTATATAATAGTAATGAAGTAGAGGAAAGAAAAATTTAAAAATAACAATTCCACTTATAGTCGCACCAAAAATAATGAAATACCTAGTCTAAAGTTATCCAAGGAAGTGAAGACTGGTACTTTGAAAACTATAACACTGATGAAAGAAATTAAAGATGACACAAACAAATGAAAAGATATTCCATGTTGATAGATTGGAAGAACCAATATTGTTTAAATGTCCATTGTATCCAAAGCAATCTACAGACTTCAAGTAATCCCTATTAAAATGCCAATAGCATTTTTTCACAGAAATACTAAAATTTGTATGGAACAATAAAAGACCCTGAATAACCAAAGCAATATAAAAAAAAAAGAAAAAGAAAAAAGAAAAAGAAAGAACAAAGCTGGAGGTATCACATTCCCAGATTTCAAGATATACTACAAAGCTGTAGTAATCAAAACAGTATGGTACTAGCACAGAAGTAGACACATAGATCAATAGAACAGTATAAGGACCCCCAAAATAAACCCATGCATATATAGTCAATTAATCTACAACAAAGGAGACAAGAATACACAATAGGGAAAAGATACCCTCTTCAGTAAATGGTGTTGGGAAAACTGGACAGCTACATGCAACAGAATTAAAACTGGACCACATTCTTACACCATACACAAGAATAAACTCAAAGTAGTTTAAAGACCTAAGTGTAAGACCTGAAACCATTAAATTCCTAAAAGAAAGCATAGGCAGTAATTCCTTTTATATCAGCCATAGCAACATTTTTCTAGATATGTCTCCTATGGAAAGGGAAATAATAGCAAAATTAAACTATTAGGATTACACCAAAATAAAAAGCTTCTACACAGTGAATTAAACATTAATAAAACAAAAAGGCAACTTACTGAATGGGGGAATATATTTGCAAATAATATATCTGATAAGGAGTAAATATCCAATATATATAAATGCAACACCAAAAAAAATAATAATAATAATCTGATTTAAAAATGAGCAGAGGGCCTGAATATACATTTTTGCAAAGAAGGCATACAGATGGCCAAAAGACACATGCAAAGATGCTCAATATCACTAATCATCAGGGAAATACAAATTAAAACCACAGTGAGATATACACTAGTCAAAATGGCTAGTATCAACAAGATAAAAAATAATAAATGTTGGCAACAATGTAGAGAAAATGAAGCTTTGGGCACTGTTGATAGGAATGCAAATTGGTGCAGCCACTATGGAAAACAGTATGGAGGTTCCTCAAAAAATTAAAAATAGAATTACCATATGAATGAGTCATTCCACTATTGGGTATTTACCCAAAGAAAAAGGAAACAGTAATTTAAAAAGATATACCCACCCTTATATTTATTGTAGCACTTTTTTATAATTGTCAAGATTGGAAGCAACCCAAGCGTCTGTTGATAGATGAATGGATAAAGAAGATATGCTACATGTATATAATGGAATGTTAAAAAGCCATAAAAAGAATGAGATCTTGTTATTTGCAACAATATGGATGGACCTAGAGAGTATAATGCTAAGTGAAGTCAGTCAGAGAAAGACAAATACCATATGATTTCACTTATATGTGGAATTTAAGAAACAAAACAAACAGAAAGAAGGTACAAACAAACAAACAAACAACAACAACAAAAACAGAGACTCTTAAATACTGAGAACAAACTGGTGGTTGTCTGAAAGGAAGTAGGTAGGGGAAAGGGTAAAAAGATAAAGGGAATCAACAGCACATTTCTCTTGATGAGCACTGAGTAATGCGTAGAATTTTTGAATCATTATATTGTACACCTGAATCTAATATATCATTGTATGTTAATTCATTAAAAAAAGAAAGAATGAAAGAAAACATAGACAAAACTTTTAAGAAGTTTTGTTGCAAAAGGAAGTGAAGAAATCATATTTTGATATCAGCAATTTTATAATTTGCCTATGGGTTAAAGTGAGACAAGGAGAAAAGAAAGGAATCCAGGATAACTCCAAGATCTTGGCTACAACACCCATAAGAATACAATTTTCATTCACTGAATAGGGAATACTTCAGAAATAGGAGGTGGAATTTAAGGTTGAGAACCCTATCCAAATAGAAATGTCCATTAGGCCATTGGACAAATGAGTTTGGAGTCTAGGGAAGAGGCTCATGGATGAAAATAATTGGCGTCATAGCACACAGAAGGTATTTAAAACCATAAAACTAGATAAGATCACCAAGGAGTTAGTAGAACTGGGTAAATCTAAAAGATGAAAAGAAATCAGCAATGGTGACTAATCATGTCAGAAAAAACAGAAGTTATGTTTTAAAAAGTATTTCAAAGAAAAAAGAATGTGTCAAAGAATGATGTTAGGTCAAGAAAGATGAGGAACAGAGACCTGACAATAGGGTTAGTAATAACGACCATTGGCAATCTTGACAGGAGTGGTTATGGGAGAAAGCTGGAGGTAAGAGCTTAAAGGTAGGATCTCTTCTTCCCATCTTTATGTTTAGAGTGAGTAAAAAGGAAAATAATTAGAGACAGCAAATAATAGCACAAACAGCTCTCAAGAAGTAGAAACTGGATGAAAGCTAGAAGGAGAGGAAGTTTTGAGAGAATTTTGTTTTGTTTTTGCAGGGTTTTGGTGGGGAAAATACCTTCGTGCTTATATGCTAATGGAAAAAATCCATTGGAGACAAAGGAGAGGGTGTACACAACCAAGATGGACTGGTTACTCTTGTCTACTATATCTTAAGAGAGCCATCCCATCAGAGGCATAAAGTTTCCTTACTGGGGATTCAGGATTATATTAAAGTAAAAGTTGGAAGGATGTTCAGGAAGGAAAATTATATACAGGAGATTTTGCTAATAAAGGATTATGAATTCCAGAGGTCACACTAAACAGATTTGACAGAGTAGAGAAGGAGGGGAACTAGGGCAGAAAAGGATATGCGCAGAATTCTATGGGGATTAGAATAAAAAGGATGAGGGATGACTTAGATGTCTAGAGTTGCTTGAGGTGACTGACGTAAACAGAAGTAAATGAAACAGTGAGGTAAGTCTTTGATGGATCAAAGCAAGTATTGATGATACAGTGTAGGCTAGGAGATAGGGAGGGCTAAGTGTCTGGAGAAATCTTCCCATGTTATATTTGGCAGGCAGCATTTCACCAAGCTATGAACTGAGCAGTGGCCTTTTTCCCCTATGTCTTAGACTCCAAGGATGTTGCTCAGCTGCCAGTGCAGTCAGGCAGACTTTTCTCCAGGTCTTCATTTCACTGCCTCAAAAAAATTCAGCTTTGCAGTAATATAAAGTTTGTCAGGCAGCCCACACTGCCAATGCTCTGATCATTCACCTTTCACAGAACTGATTATTTGTTAACATTCTCTTGACACATTTCAAAAGATATTTTCATGTAAAATCCAAATTCCATATTGTCATAGTAAAATTGAACTGTCATCAAATCAAGAGCCTCCCCCATCTTAACACGCTTACACAGAAATCCAGTATTGACATAAATCCAGAGGATCTTTGCATATCCTAAGGAAGGTTCTCCTATTTCCCTATTTCCACACCTGTGACAAATGTTCTTCCCGAAATATTTCCTAGACAGCAGAGCTGAATGAACAAGAAAAGCAGTCCCAAATATAGCATATATACTAAGTAAAAAGTATTTTACTCCATGATAATTGTATTGACAATTTTGTGTTTCAATAAAATCAAACTTTAGCACAAAAATCATTCCAAGAAGAGTGCAGAGCTTCTGCTTAGATTCCACAAACCTGTTTTTAAATTAGAGGGGTTTGCAGCTTTGAACTGCCAAGTGGCTAAGCATGCTTGCCAGAACTGAGAGACGCAAACTGCTCAAGAAATTTCCCTAGAAATTTAAGAACTATTTGCTTAAATTATAGCACTAGTAAGCCTCTTATTTGAGGCTGAGAGGTTGACAAAATGATTTTTAGTGTAGATAATGGCAAGTTATGTTACAGCATTTATGTATAAACATGAAATGAAAGAATTCTAATTAACTACAACAATCTTTGATATGGACAAGTGCTTACTTCCTAAAGATTGATTTTCATTTTACTAATGAGACCAGAGATGACACCATGACCTTGTGTAATAAGGAATTATGCATCAGTTTACTGATTCTGTTATACCTGTGATATCCTTGATCGCCATTTGTAACTGTTTCTGAGTCCTCCTAATGCCATGAAATCTCTTTCCTCTCCATAGTCCCAGAAATCATAACAGGTGACATGGAGTCAGCCATGGCAGTGGACCTTAACCCCTGGGTGGAATATGAATTTAGAGTGGTGGCTACCAATCCAATTGGGACTGGAGATCCAAGCACTCCATCTCGAATGATCCGTACAAATGAAGCAGGTAAGAATTTTGGAGAATCAGAATTCAATTTAGCATGTGCTAATCACTTTGAAAGCAAGTTGAATCAACCATGATTGCTTGCTTTAGTATAATTTTTTTTCTGGATTCATTTACCTAGACATCATAAAATTATTTCCTTTAAAATAATTATTTCATTTTATTTGTTTTCAGATCTTTTTCTTCTTGTTTCTGCAAATGCATCTAGATGCTTCAATTTCCTCCCAACCCTAGCACTCATCTTCAAGTTACCATGAAATTGAAGCAGTTAATTTCTTTTTCTAATTATGTACTCATTTGATATAGCAAATCCATAAAATTCAGAATAGATATGCCCACCTCTTTTTCTCCAGTAGTTAACAGTAAACTTTAATTTCAGTGTACTTCCTTAGAACTCTATATTGCCCTTCACCACCTACATGTCATAAATTATACTCTGCAAAGGCAAACATCATCTTAAGTTGACTTGCTGCCCCCTTGACACCTATGTGTACAATAAATATCCATCTCCTTCCTGACAGAAAACACAGCATTCTTCTGGTCTTTTGGAATGAATTATCTCTAAAATGTTTTTAATGGTCACATAGAGGAATTAGCAATTTTATTTAAAAACAAATTTTAGGGACACCTGGGTGGCTCAGCTGATTAAGCATCCAACTCTCCATTTCAGCTCAAGTCATGATCTCATGGCTTACAGGGTTTGAGCCCCGCATAGGGCTCTGTGCTGACAGAATGGAGCCTGCTTAGGATTCTCTTCCTCTTTCTCTGCCCCTCTCCAACTTGGGCGGGCATGCTCTCTCTCAAAAATAAACTTTAAAACAATTAAAAATATTTAAAAAACAAAATTTAAATATCTAGCCCAAAATCTGGAAAAAGAAAAAAAATAAAGAAAAAAACTTTCATAAAGTTTTTATTACTTTGAACGAAGTTTTATTGACTTATCAATAAGGACTTATCTCTTTTTTTTTTTAATTTTTTTTCAACGTTTTTTATTTATTTTTGGGACAGAGAGAGACAGAGCATGAACGGGGGAGGGGCAGAGAAAGAGGGAGACACAGAATCGGAAACAGGCTCCAGGCTCCGAGCCATCAGCCCAGAGCCCGACGTGGGGCTCGAACCCACGGATCACGAGATCGTGACCTGGCTGAAGTCGATGCCTAACCGACTGCGCCACCCAGGCGCCCCAAGGACTTATCTCTTTTAAGGACTTATCTCTTATGTCCTATAAAATTGTCTACTAAAAAATGTCTAGTAGGGCACTAGCTTAGGCAAACACAGATGTGAATAATGCTGATGAGACCATTCCGAAAACAGAAAAAGGGGTAAATTTCAGATACAAGGAGGAAAAAAACAAATAATTTTAATATTTTTACACTCTGATAATATATGAATCTCAATCATTAGAATGTCAGTGCACTGAGGATGAGGATTTTTGTATAATGTTTTAGTGTTATATCTTCAGCACCTAAGACAATATTTTGGCACTGGTACTCTGTATGTTTTTGTTGACAGATTAAAGGAAATATTCCTTCTATTTCCTTCACATGCCCCTATTTTCTTCACATGAAAAAAAGACAAAAATACCAAATCGTTAATTTATTGCACTAAGTGGGAATAGCTATACAAAAGTTATTCAAATTATTTCTATATAAAAATTAAGCAATCAAGAAAATAAAAGATAAAGTAGCCTAAATATATTGGAAAAGATTCATTCACAGAAAATCCAACTTTTCTGCTTTTGTGATTTGCCTAGTACAAGTTGTTTTTTTTTCTGCTATTTTTTCAATAGTTTGAATTTTAAATTGAACATCAATTGCCTGGTTAGATTTTCATGCATTCATAAATCAGCCATGCTTTCATTGTGTACAGGTGTTCACTAATTAAGAGTACAACAGGTTACTCATTTCTCATTTTATGCAGTCACTATGTAGATATTGAAATGACTGCCAATATTAGTACTTATGCTCACATATTTTCTAAAAAAACTGCCTTATTTTGCATATTGTTAATTGTGTTTAAACAAAGGCAAAGATTACTGCCTAATTCAGAGGTTCTCTATAAATATTCATTTTGAAAATAAATAATCTGTTTCAGATGAATAATCCTTTTAGACTTTTATAGTATAAATCTCCTTGTACAATTTAAAAACACTTCAGCAAAAGCACTTTTATTTTTCAAGCTAAATTGCATTCAGATGATACATTCTGAAAGACCTGACCCTCATCTCTTCCTGCAGCTACCTCAATCATATAACTCAAGCCTTTCCATTTTATCATTAGTTCTATATACATGGCATACTTTATTTAGTCTGTTAAAATCTCATGGAAGAGAAAAGAAATAGCATGAAAACTGCATACAATGCACCCCTTTGAAAGTTAGTTGAGGAAGGCTTGTACAGTCTACTTAATGCTTCTTGTACTTTGGTACCACACAGGGCTAAAACTACTAATGATGCTGAACCAAGTGTTGAGTTTTGTGTCTGTTTTATCAGGCAGCACAGATTAAAAGGGACACAAATATTCTGAGATGCCCTCTCAACTGACATACTCTGCCTCTTTTAAGTACATGCTCTGCATTTTAAAAGATGATCCTGTTCTAACGGACCAAGTAATCTCTGAAAATCAACAGAGCTACTTGAGAAAGAGAAGGTCTTGAGAAAGAGAAAGGTCTCACATTCAAGATATTGAGTTGAAAGTTTTATGTTCCTTTAAAAGTATCCTAGTTACTTTAATATTCTAAATCCCAATGCAGGTTTACTAAAGCATGTTTACCTTGGGATTGTTTCTTTCCCACACACCAAAAAAATTTTTTTTTCTTTGCAGTTTCCTCTAAGATATATTTTGAATTTTAGACTCATCAAAATACTCTTAACAGTCAATAAATATAAGATAAATTGGGTCAATCTGGCTTATTATTAGAATATCAAAATAGTAATATACATATGTTTTTTACTTTAATGCACATTTGTATTTATTTATTTATAGTATAATTTTCATACAAGTTTTTGTAGATGATATATGTAGATAGATGATAGGTAAGTAGATAGATAAATAGATGATAGATAAATAGATAGATTATAGATAGATAGGCAGATAGATATAATTCTGTTTTATTTTGGAAATGTGATACTATCATCAAACCCATGTATTATTTTGGGTTGGGTAAAGGAAATGCTTTCTCTATCATTTAAAAAGAGAACACAAGAGAAAAAAAATCACATTTTAGGAAGTGAATGTAAAATATACACTACAGTAGAAATGGAAAAATACGTAAAAATGAATACAACAGCAATTTTCTTATTTAATTGAACTTTAATATTCCATAATTTATGCATTTATAACACTAATTGTTGAATATAAATGAAAAGGACATAAGATAGAGTTAACTATGTAATCTATTATTTAGAAAGGTTTGGTTTTCTCTGTAGTATAAAATGTTTATTATTAGCAAAGCTCTTTGTATAAATCTCAATATCTGCAGTTCTTTATTTCAAATAATGAAATAACAGAAGAGCACCTGGGTGTCTGACTTCAGCTCAGGTCATGATCTCATGGTTCCTGAGTTCAAGCCCTACTCGGGCTCTGTGTTGACGGCTCAGAGCCAGGAGCTTACTCTGGATTCTGTGTCTCTTTCTCTCTCTGTCCCTCCCCACTTGCACTCTGTCTCTCTCTCTCTCTTTCTCAAAAATAAATAAACATCAAAAACAAATTTATGATGAAATAACAGAGATTGAGAAAGAAAGAAAGAAAGAAAGAAAGAAAGAAAGAAAGAAAGAAGGAAAGAAGGAAAGAAAGAAGGAAAGAAAGAAAAGAAGATTCTATCTTCAACCTGTAATTAAAAATTTGAGTTTTAGAATTAGGCAGATCTGTATTAATGTTATCTGCTGTTTATTAGCAGTGAAATAGATAAGATATATAAATTGCTCAAGGCTCAATTTTCCCACTTATAAAATGGAGACAATCACAACCTACTCCATTGGCTCTTTATATTAAATAATATAATGCATGTAAAGAGCTTAACATAGTGCCTGGCACATGGTAAATGCTTAATATTAGCCACTTATCATCATCATCATCATCATCATCATCAATGTAAATGAGTTATTACTTTGTTCAATGGAAGTTTTAACAATAGTAATTATGCATTAGTCACTTTTTTCACATTTAGGAAATATTTTCAGGTTAAATGTATGTCTATTGATACAATAAGTATCATCCACTTTCTTGGCTTATATCTGGCTCCTCCAAGATGCCCTCCTATTGAGAAGTCTCTGCCACAGACTGCACCATCAAGTCTGGCCACTCAGCCCACCTGATGGCTTAGGAATCAAGGGAGCCTTTCAGAATGTGGTGCACAGTACACATGATGCCTCTCCTCTAAATCTCCATCTCTACCCCTGTCTAGCTTCCCATGCTGCATTTGTTATCTAGCCAGATACCAGTCTATAAGTGGATTGTGAAATTGTACCAGTATATGGCCATTTTCTTTGTTTCTTATAGCATAGACAAGACAAAAGGAGCAGAAAAAGAGAAGTGTCAAATTAAAGAACTTGCTTAAAAAATTTGTTTCACATTCATATAGTTTTCCAGTTGCTTAGCACATTGTATTCTGACCTGCCATTCTTTCTTGGCTCTGAAATGGAAAAGGACACACACATATTTCTGGCCACAGAAAGCAAAATATTTTTTCTACATTTAATAGGTAAATGCTTGGCCAGATAAATCTGAGTGTCAAGTAGACAATCAGATGAAAATCTTTCCTAGTCTTAGGATTTTCTGCACTGCATCATAGTTATGTAATTGGTTTACTAACAGACTGAACTCTGTGTAATTTTAACATAAAATAATTTTATTTTCTCCATTATGCTTCCTCTAATCTCTGACTTCAGCCCCAACTATATACATCCAAGGCACTTTTAGATATTATGGAAGTATCACTTTCAGGTATTAAAAACTTCCATTTTAATTTAAATAAAAACTTTAATCTCACATCCAGTCCATGCTTTCTCTTGTTCTTTCCCAGAATAGGCTTGAACCAAGAGCTCATTTGTCTTTTCTTTCTTTCCACTTCTTCCCTCACCTTCCAGCTGCTGCTCCAGTCACTTTATAGGCAAGATAAGAAGAAGGAGGAAAACTACTTAGGTAGTTTTCACATGGGTGTAGTACTCAAATGGGTGTTGAGTGCAATGTGTAACAGCATTTGTCCACATGCTGCTTCTTTCTCTTATAAGATGCACTGAGTTCTTTGGAGACTATCCTATCCTCTAGCAGGAAGTTTACTTGGGAGTGATCCCAGCCAGCCTAATCAAACTTACCTTCCATAGTGTCCACTTGGCCCCCTGTAATCACATTCCTGAGCTGCCAAACTTGATGTTCTAAAGAGCTATTTTGGTCTCCACTCTGGTGAAATAGCATCAGACTGGGCCATATTGCAAAATTCTGAAGCTTGACAGCATTCAGCCAGGATGTGAGATGTAAGCATCTGTACTCTGTAGCAGTGATTTCCTCCTCTTCTCACTTAGCTTGAGAGGGAAACAACATTCCCATTTCCCTTCTATTGACAGCTAAGGATGTAAGGAGATGCCACAACACATTTTTCTACTAAACTGACAATATTTTTTCCAAAACCTTCCTTGTGCTAAAATCATATATATATATATATATATATATATGTATATATATATATATATATATATATACATATATATATATATATATATATATGCTGGAGGGTAACAGAAAAAGATCATAAAATTTCGTTTCTCTGATTCTTAGCAATTCTGTGATTTTCTATGGCCAATCTCACTTTAACAATTGAGGTTACATTTGACTCATCCCAAGTCCAGAAGACTCATTTAATTTCCTATTAAAAGTTCTTTCAATGTCCATTACCTTCCTACTTCTGAAAGAATCTTGCTTTGTTCCTATTTATACCTTCACAGTTCTTGTTCATGATAATTACTTAGGAAATTTCATTGAGTTCACAAATTATGGAATAAACACAATAGAATTAATATTTTTGTATTGGTTTTCTCTAGGGTTATGTGTATTGGCCTTGTAAATGGCATTTAATGGGGCTTTGAAGACCAGACCAAATGGGACTTGGACAGAATTACTTATAAGAGACAATTAGAAAATCTACTGTTGTCAGGCATTGATGTGTGCAGAGAAAAGACAAAACGTCGTAGGGTTCACAAATGTCTCTCTAGTATATGTTTCTAAAAAAAGATTTATTAAAAAATTAAGCATTTAGTTGAAGTAATTAAGAAAGTCTAAAAGAAAATACTATTAAATGAAGCAGACAGTATTTTTAACTAATGAAGCTACTTTGGCCTAGGCAAGTTTTTTCTACAAAATATATTCAAGAAATAGGTCTCCATTTTCAGAGGCACTTTGCAAGCAGAGATAGTAAGTAATTTTAGCAAAAGCCTTTATAAAAGAAATCTGGCTAATTTTTAGGCATGCGCTTTTTTTTAAATGTTTATTTATTTTGAGAGAGAGAGAGAGAGAGAGAGAGAGAGACAGAGGAGGGGCAGAGAGAGGAGAAAGAATCCCAAGCAGGCTCTGCACCATCAGCACAGAACCCTATGCAGGGCTCAATCTCACAAACCATCAGATCATGACCTGAACTAAAATCAAGAGTCAGATATTTAACCTACTGAGCCACCCACATGCCCTGGGGCATGTGCTTTTCTGATTAATAGCAAAATGATGGAAGAGTTGTAGAAGACTTGAACATGAAAGATAAAAGAGTGATGAAAGGTTATCAACCCAGGAGTAAATATGAGACACTCAAGTATGCCTTTTCATATCTTCCTAGTCCCCATAACACTATATACCAGTCATAAATCATGAACCATGTTCAAGCTCTATGCTAAGTACATGTCCTTTATTATATCATTTCATTGTCATATCAACCCTCTAAAGCGAGAAGTGTTTATCCCCATTTTACAGATGAGAAAACAGAAGTAGAAAGTTTTAAAAACTTGTACAAGGTCACCACTTAAGAAGTAAAGCTGGAATTCTAACCCTTCACCAAAGATAGTGATTTCAAGTTATCTTCCCCCCCCCCATTTCCTTCTTCCTCTTGCATTTTCAATATCCTCTTTCTACCACATACATCAACAAATCTCTTTTAAAGATTATTTTACCCATCCTCTGCTTCTACTTCCTTGGGGAGCCATATAAATAAAGCTAAGAGAATATGAGTTGAGGTAAACATCATTTATTGTATATATTAACCTACTGTGCTTTTGACTATTGCCATTTATGAGAAGGTTCATAAATCAGAGAAATCTTACATTTTCTAAAATATCCTCTTTTGTAAATAAAAAATAGCATCTTGCCTACATTTCCAAGTTCAAACAAATTTGAAAGCATCATTCCCATGGTACTATCAAAACAATATTATCCAGATTTCCAAAAGAATAATTTCTTTTGAGATTATATATGTATAGACTCAATGCTAAACTTTTACTGTTTATCATAGAACACTTCACCATTTTCTCTTTTTGAAATCTAAGTAGATAATAACATTACATAGTATTTATAAATATAGTTCCAGGTACTATGGTAAATAATTATGAAAAAAACCTTAAAGTGTAGGTACTATTATTATCTCTGTGAAGCAGCTGAAAGACAAAAAGTTAAGAAATATTTTCAACTAATCAACTAGAATGCTAAGCTTGAGATCCACACCCAGATCTTTCTCATTCCCACAAAAATGTATTTCAATTTGTGCACACACCTTATCTATCCTAGTGATAGGAGTAAAAGCATTATTTGAACTCTTTAGGATACACCACTAGTACTTTTTGGTTTTAGAAACTATTTAAATTTAACTCTTTTTATCAAGTAAACTTAAATGATTTTGAGTTAACTGAAATATTTGTGTGCTACATACTTCAATTCAGGTAGGTATTTTTTTTTTTTAATTTCCCTCTTGACTCCCACCATTATCTTATAAACAATGCCCCTTCCTTCTTTCTATTCTTCTGTATCTTGGTTTTCAAATCAGTTGCTGGATTACCATTAAGCTCTTAAATTATATAGCCTCTCCCAGATCTCTAATAGAGCTGTATCATTTAATAGGCTATGTAAACATCTACTGTAATAAATATTAGAAAGTTTTCAGGAAAAAAGAAGATTGGTAAATGATTTTATATTATCTTCTTTTGTTTAGTTTAACGTGAATTAAAGCATGATATTAGCATGATTGACTTTTACAAACTACTGACTTTTTCAAAGTATTACACTTATAAAGAGTTCTTGGAGATTCATGCCTAAAGTCATGCATGCTTAAATTAAAGTACTATATTTTGGTCTCTTTGAGTGTTTATAACAATATTTCTAATGTATAAGTTGAAAAGTGACAATAGTCTATATTTCAACATGCCAAATAAGGCGCTAAAACAGCAAAGCATTTTCAGCTTGTGAGAAAAGTATTAATTACATTATCCATTTATGGAACAGCATTGCTCAGATAAAAACAGAAGAATTAGAGTTGAACCCATTAACCATGCATGTAAACTTGATTCTCTAATCCAATAAGCTCATGACATTTATCAGTAGCAAAACAAGGGATAAAAGCATCTAGCTGCTTAATTCTAAACCAGGTTTTTGTTAACCATATTGAAAATGTATTTAATTTTTCAACAAATACATATTTCTCTCCACTCAGTGAAAGCATTTATTAGATATTAATTTTATACTTCTAACAAGAATTATGGAACTTGATACCACAAGGGCTCTGAAAGATTAAGTCAAATCTCTACATACCATGAATATGTTTTTTTGTAAATAAAAGGATATAATTAAAATAAATGGACTCCAAAGTGTTGACTGAAGTGATGACTGTGTCTCACCAACTTCAAAAGGAAATGAATGAGCATAGGTTCCACTGATCATCTGTATACAATTAGGAAATTTAAACCATTAGAATTAGAGTACCCAATGAAAACACTGGGATCTTGACAACAAAATACAATGTCTGATGCCTAGCTATTAAAGCCTTAATATTTCTTTTTTGTGTGTTTTCTTTTTTGGTTTTATTGAGATATTAATTGGCATATAACACTGTATTAGTTTAAAGTTACAACATAATGAGTAAGTTTATTTAGCATCCATCACCTCACATAGTTACAATTTTTTTCCTTGTAATAAGGATTTTTAAGATCTTTCAGCAACTTTGAAGTACACAATATTGTTAATTATAGTCACCATCCCATATATTACATGCCCAGAACATTTTATTTTATAACTGGAAATTTTTACCTCTTGACCACCTTCACCCATTTTTCCCACCCACCATTCTCCACCTTTGGCAACCATCAAATCTATTCTGTTTCTAGCAACCCCATTTTTTTTAGATTCCACACATAAGTGAGATCATACAGTATTTCCCTGTCTGGCTTATTTCACTTGGCATAATGCCTTCATTTCTGGCAAAATAATATTCAAGCATGTGTATTCTATTTATCTATTCATCTTAGGATGGACACTTAGGATGTTGCTATGTGTTTGAAGACTTAACTTTTCTATGAGTAGTTACTATTATAGCTAGTGAGATTTTTAAATTAAGAACAGTTGATTTTATAGACATATACCATTAAAATTTTTTAATGTTTATTTTTGAGAGAGAGAGAGAGTGCATGAGCAAGGGAGGGGCAGAGAGAGGAGGAGACACAGAATCTGAAGCAGGCTCCAGGCTCTGAGCTGTCAGCACAGAGCCCAACATGGGACTCAAACCCAAGAACCACAAGATCATGACCTGAGCTGAAGTCAGATGCTTCACTGACTGAGCCACCCAGGTGCCCCTAGACACATATTATTAACACAGTGAACCATAATACCTTCTTTGTGTCATTTATTATACGTTAAAATTGGAGATCAGATGAGAAAGAGCAGGATCTTACTCTTTATATTAAATTGATATGGGCTATCTTCTCTTGAAAAGAATTTAGCAGTAATAGGAAAACTTCAAAGATTGATTTCAAATAATAAAAGAAATTTTCCAATATGGATCATTTATGGGTAATTTGATGATGAAATTACCCACAGAAAAACAAATCACATCATAGAAGGTGTTATATTGCTTTCCCATTTCCTCAAAGTAGAAATTTTCACCAAATATTTTATTAGTTTGTTTTTCTTTTTTTAATTACAAAGTTAAAATATTTGAAAAATATAAATGTATTTTCTAAAAAATAAAAGCATTAATGGACTGTGGAACAATATTACCAAGGCTTCAGAAGAAAGGATAGAATAGTCACTTGTGTTTTATTCTACTCGTATCTTTTAAATGACTTTCAAGAGATGTTTACTGGAGAACCTACAGACTACTCTCCAGCTCTAAGCTAAAGGTTACAAACATCCTCCTTTTGGGTGATGTTTGATAGCTGAATAAAATGGAAAAGAATATTCAGTGCCTATTATTTCCACAAAATCCATGATTATAGGGAAAGTATCCTCAAGGAAGAGGATTCAAAATCCTAAGTTTAGGGCATAACTTTAGTGATTCCAATGTAATAGACAAAGTAAATATCTCTGGTAGATAATACTCATAATATTATTTAACTGTTTGTTGTCAAAAATGAATATGAAGTGTGTGTGTGTGTGTGTGTGTGTTCATTCATTTTTTACAAATGGTACTATGAGAAGCCATAGTAACATTGTGTCAACAAAATAATTTGCTTATCTATTTATTTGACTTGCATTGATGATCACAACATTCATAACTCTGAGATTAGCCACTGAGGGGATATTTGGAACCTTAGATCCCTGTTCTTTTATGCATACAGTTAACCCAGCTCCACTCCTGTGTGCCTTACCCTATGCCATGGACTAGAAGATAAATTTAGAACTAGGACTATATAACAGTGTCTTGGGGACCTGGTGTCAAAACAGATATGTCATAGGTTGCTATATTTAGCAATAACTATGACTACTAATAAAAACTCAAATTAATAAATGATTTGCTTGCTCTTTATATAAATTAGTACATATCACAGTTATTGCTTTGATACCATCATTTTTTCTCAGTTGAATATTTTGTGATTTCTTGAATGAGAGACAAAGGGGTATCCAATTCCATTTAATTCTCAGGGAATTCATGAGAGTGAACTCCACATATGAATAATTTTAATATATATGTCACTGTGAAAGAAAGATTGGTAACTGCTGCTGTATATATCCTTCTACTTGTGCATGAGCAAGATGAGGACTCATGTTCATGGAGAAAAGTGCCCAAAGATACTGAAATTTAAACCCTGGTGAATAAAAGTCTTTATTCAGTGGAGCCAATTATATATTCACAGACTATTCTCTCCCACCTCCTTTTTTTTTCCTTTCTAGTGGAATATAAATTCTGCATCAGTTTTTCCTGTACATAAAATGCTGTATGAATATCTACCAGTAATTAATAACCTTTCATCCAAGTAGGTAATATATGAGAGTGAATTTATTGTTTATGAGTTTATCGATATCATTTAAAAACTATATGCAAGGATATAAAGGCAATGCTGAAGTGTAAAATTTTTAATGCGGGCTCATAGCTTACAAAATGATTTCTTTTAATAGTTTTTTTCATTTAACAGTTCTTCATTTGAAAATGTTCCCTTTCAACTGCAGGTTTTGTGGTTTGGTGCAGTGAAGGAGAAATTTATTCCTTTGAGACATTTATTCTTTTAATAGTTATTCATTTGAAAAAATTTCATCGGGTAGTTATACAATTTACAGAGAGATTCACTCTTGATAGTTTTTTTTAATGTTTATTTATTTAAATAGGTTCTCAGTCTATGGAACTGTTGCCACATTTCCTTAAATTGGAGCTTCCTGTGGGTTCTGGTAAAGCAGTAATAAGACAACCTGTTTACTTTCTAGGAGCTCTTCAAGCCTTGAGACCACAGTAGAGTCACATCATTAGAAAGGAGAGAATTTTTAGAATGAAATTTAACCATTAGTAGATGTCCTTAACTATAGTGTTAATTACGATCTCAATCTTACTACCACAGAACGTTTACAATAGGATTAGTTTGGTAATGCATTGTATGGCCATGAAAAATATATATAAAACTCTCCCACATAGATTTGAAATCAGGGTATCTGTCACAGACATTTTGTTTTAATTAATATGGAATATGACCATTCTAACTTCAAATTTTAATTGTTTGTTTTGGGATTTTTCAGAATATGAGTAGTGTCAAAATATATTCTTACAAGAACTCTCAAATTAAACATCTATTTATTGTCCTCACTCTGGCCTATTTTTAATCCACAGTTCCAAAGACAGCACCCACCAATGTAAGTGGAAGAAGTGGAAGAAGGCATGAGTTAGTCATAGCCTGGGAGGTAAGAAAGTCTGTACTCAGATATCAAAACTTGTTGATTCCTTAGAAAACAAGGCTACATATATGTTCTGTACTTGGTACAGAGAAACTGAAGAATTTTGGTTTGAATGAGGTTAAGAAACACTTTGATCATATATTTCTCAGATGAATATTGCCAACGTGAACCTGTCTCATTTCATATCCAGCCCCAGTTGACTTTTCTCCAAAACTAAAGAAGTATGTCTTCCTGTAATATAGCTATCTCAGAATAAAGTTTGGATAATTAAAACACATCCTTCCATAAACTACTTCAGATGTTTGTTTGGCTTAGTTTGACATTTAACTATTTCACAAATAGTACACTTACTAAAACCATTGGGGAAGAAGAAAATGACTGCCACTGAATTTGTGGAACAGTGCCTTGGCTAGTAAGGATAATAACCCTATTAATAAGGATAATAATTTTTCTTCATTTTAAAAATTATGAAACTGAGGCACACTACTTTTCCTGATAAGTAGTGAAATTAGGACTTTGATTTTGTTCTCTTGTCTCCCTCACTATATGATCTCTGAATTTTCTTCTATAAAGGAAGCAGGGAAGAGGGGGTGTGAGAGATACATTTATTTCCTGTGAAGCTACTATCCTTTTATTGATGCTAGATTACCTCATTATCAAACATAACTATATAGGTCACAGAACTGTTCTTTAGAATATGAAAATGTAAAGTAAATGGAAAAGTCTACTGGAACAAACTGGACAAATACCTGATAGTCTCTAAAAGCAATGATAAAATGTACAGAAAAACATTTCCCACAAAGTAATCTCCATGAGCATATCCTCTGTCCTGTTATCCTGTCCATCCCCTTCTTCCTCAGTAAAAATTTATTTCTTATTTTAGATTTCTGCACAGGAATTAACTTCCCAATACCTGAACTTCACTGAGATCAAATCTCTTTAAGTAGAATTCTCATCCTTATCAGCTTTGTGTCTCAGACCCAGCTGCGAAAAGAAGCATACCAAAGACTGGGGGTGACTTATACATGCCAGAAATTTATTTCTCACAGTTCTGGAGCCTGGAAATTTAGGATCAAGTCACCAACAGATTTCAGTCTAGTGAGAGCCTACTGTCTGGTTAATAGATGGCCACTTTCTCACTTTACCCTCACATAACAGAGGAGCTAAAGAACTCTCTGGAGTTTCCTTTATAAAGCACTATTCCCCTACATATGTCTCTGCCCTCATAACTTGATAACCTACCAAAAGCCCCTACCTCTTAATACCATCGCATTGGGGATTAGGATTTCATCATATGAATTTTGGGGAGATATAAACATTCAGTATTTTGATATAATAGGCTTTGTCTCTTTTCCTTTACTCTATACACTTTTCCCTTAAATCAAAACTCAAAAGAAAAAAATGTTGTCAAGTATTTATTGGGTATCTACTATGTATCAAGCATTAGGTAGGCAGTGTAGTAACTGCTCCTTTGACTAACTAGTCAATCACAACTACTCCTTTCTATAGTGTACAGTTTATGTCCGTTTTATATGTAAGCATATAGTAAGAGTTATTTGAACAAATACTATTTTGTAATGTCTTCACATTAATAAGCCCAAAAACAAACGAAAAAGAAAACACTATAAAAAAAAAAAAAAAACTTCTTACAGGGGCGCCTGGGTGGCTCAGTCAGTTAAGCGTCCGACTTCGGCTCAGGTCATGATCTCACTGCTTGTGAGTTCGAGCCCCACATTGGGCTCTGTGCCAACAGCTCAGGGCCTGGAGCCTGCTTTGGATTCTGTGTCTCCCTCGCTCTCTGCCCCTGCCCTGCTCACACTCTGTCTCTCTCTGTCTCTCAAAAATAAATAAACATTAAGAATTAAAAAAAAACTTCTTATGTTAACATCTCCTATCTTTTCTGTGCAATGGGCTCTGCAGAGCATTACCAACAACCAGATTTTTCAGACCACCAGACCATATGACAATTTTCTCCAACATGTTGCATTCTAGTATGGAACGTTAATTTCATATACATGACAAACTGGTTTAAATTTGTTTCACTTCAAGAGTTTTCAGTATCCTTGATACTCCTCTTAAATATCAACTGATATTAGTTAAGTTTTTATCTTTTGCTTTTAACCCCTTTTAAGTTTCCAAAGACTGTCAAGTGATTGTGCTATATATTGGCTTCCAGGGGATCATTAGAGATTTGAAAGTCTTCTTTTCTCTGGTTATCCATAATTTGAAAAAAAAAAATGAAGTTTGGTAGAAATGGCTTTTTGAGTCAATTATTTTACTGATAATTAACTGAACTTTTCTTCTTTAGCCAGTATCTGAAGAGTTTCAGAATGGGGAAGGCTTTGGCTATATTGTAGCTTTCAGGCCCAATGGAACACGTGGCTGGAAGGAAAAAATGGTGACATCCTCTGAAGCTTCAAAATTCATTTATCGGGATGAAAGTGTTCCTCCTCTTACTCCCTTTGAAGTGAAGGTTGGAGTTTATAACAATAAAGGAGATGGACCTTTCAGTCAGATTGTGGTTATCTGTTCAGCTGAAGGAGGTCAGTTTCTTTATTCTTATAATTTACATGCAACATTTTATTAATGCATGTTATATGCATGAAACATTTTTGTACGTATATTAGAAAGTACAGTCACACAAAAAGAGAAAATAAAACTTACCCATAGTTTCATTACACTTTTTAAATGTATTTTTTTCAAAAATTTTCCAAGTAATTTTTATTTGAAAAATTGAGCAGTCTATATGTGTTGCTTTATGTCCTTCACTACCTAACAATATATGGGAAATATTTTTCCATGATAATAATGATATTAATAATGCCTATAGCGTATTCTGTTCTCTGGATGGACATTTAACCAGTCACCTTTGGTTTTTTTATCTAGATAATTTTATATTTTAACCCACTAAATTTAAATGTATGTGAACTAAATTTAAATAAATACTTCATTTACATGACCAATAAATATTTATTATTAACCTCATAAACAAAATATCATACTGATAAAGAAGTACCAGACAAGGACTTCATTGGAAATTCTTCACATGATATGATGAAATCCTGATGATAATCTTGTCTAACAGACATTATTATCCCTATTGTAGAGAAAGAAATTGATGTTGAAAAGTTAAGGAACTTGCTAGAGGTTACATACTTTGTAATTGAGAATTAAACCCAAGTCTGTCTAATCATTAAATCCTTGATGTTTCTCTAACATGTTGTTTTCATATACATAAACACATTTAATTCTCAAGATAAAACTACTATGTAGGCAGGACTAATTAAGCAGGATACCCATTTTACAAATGAGTAAACTGTAAAACCGTGACATACTTATGGTTATAGTCAATAGGTGGTGGTGCTCAGGTGTGAACTCACCTTCCTACCTCAAAATCCAGGGTTAAGTTTTAATACAAAAATGCACTTTACTGAAAAAGAAAGAATGATAAATCTAACCCCCTTAGGTGAGTTTTCTCTTAGTTTTTTCTTCTATTCAAGTGCAAAATTTCAATATGCCTTACTAGCAAAAACAATGCCTCACATTCCCTAAACGTGACAAATGATTGAAAAAATGTTCCACCAAAACTAGCACTCTTTCACCTTCTAACAAACATTATCAATATAAACTGACCATTTTACTTTCTTTGTACCCATTCCTGTAACTTATTTAAATAGCTCAAAAGAATTATCTTTTTGTACTATGAGCTACAAGACAGGGGATGGGGTGATAAATACAGTCATTTGAATATTAAAGCACAAGGATAGTGTCTGATTTATGTAACATGTAGTTTTCAATACAGGCTGCCCTGAGTTTTGTTTTTTTTTTTTTAAATATAGAGTCAAATTCTGAAGCAGAAACAAAAAGCTTATCCTAGTATAACAATAACCAGGAAGGTGAAGAATCAAATAATAACAAGGAATCATAGGTCTTCCAATGAGATACTCATGCCTTAGCATCTCAAGTTTCATATGTGTTCCAGATACAGATGATTTACCATAGTACTTATATTACTTAATTTAACTCTTACAACCAAATATGAGGTAGGAATCTCAAGCTTCAATCTACTTTTCAGGAAGCTGAGGCTCAGGTAAAGTAACACTCTCAAATTCACTTCAGTAGGTGAGAGTATTGTAAGTAACTACAGTAAGTGACAGAGCTGAGATTTGAACCCATATCTATCTGACTCCAAAGTTCATGCTTTTAACCACTATCCTATACTGTGTCATCATGGATTTCTATAATAATAATATTTTGTTATTCATCATATATAATGATGTTTTGCATTATTTGTTACTGTAAAACTCTATTTTGAAGTACATGTTTTATTCAAGAAATGCATTTTCTTATTGCTTTAAAATTTCTTCCACCTAATTATGAAGCACATAACCTCACAGGTCACATGAGATAAATTGGAGAAGTTTGTGAACATGCTTTGTGTAGTAACACCAGTGCTGACTTTAAGAAATCAAGATTTGTACACTCTTCTTCAACCTTTGCTTTGAAATTAAATTATAGTAACCACCATGGGTTGTTTATACTGTGTTTCCTTAAACTTGAAATAGCTTGCCTTTGGAGATTACCCTTTCAAGCTAGTTAGGAAATATGCATATCTTCTTTCAAAGGCACTGAGGTTGCTGTTATAATAGATTTCATAGTAACATTTCATTTATTATAGTAGACTGAAATATGAATGATACCAGGAAATTTAAATCTAGGTAGTCAGCCTTTGTTCTGATAACAAAATTAAAATATATATTTGGCATTTACTCACTAATCATATTTACTAATTTGGAACTTTATATGTAAGTATGAGTAAAGTGTTAGCATCATTAAATTGTGTCAACTAGGAAAGGCAGGACAATGGAAAGGAAGAGCATTTTCCTGGAATTGGAGACTCAGGGTTAACCTGCTCACACTAACTGTAAAATATTGCAGTCTATCCACCTCTCTGAGACTTATCCTCCTCTACTTTAATGTTTATTTATTTTTGAGAGAGACAGAGACAGAGTGTGAGCAGGGGAGAGGCAGAGAGAAAGGGAGACAGAATCCAGAGCAAGCTCCAGGCTCTGAGCGAGCTGTCAGCACAGAGCCTGACACGGGGCTCAAACCCACAAGCCACAAGATCATGACCTGAGCCAAAGTTGGATGCCTAACCAACTGAGCCACCCAGGTGCCCCAATCCTCCTCCACTTTAAAAATGAATCCGGAATTAGAACATCTCTAGAAGCCATTACAAATCTGAATCAGAAAGCTTGTCAATTTATTCTGTATTTTTAAATACTCTAAATTCTAATTTTCCTAGAATAGGGAAATTACTTTAAAAGAAGTGAATATTTTGAATATTAAACTATTTTTTAAAAGAGTCAAGGACTGTAATGAACTGGTAAAATAATATATTGTACTCATTCCAGCGCAGGTTCCCCTTCTCTACATCTGCAGATATTCATAAAGATTCAAAGTGTGCCTTTTTTTTTTAATATTCAAAATGTGGACTGTTTATTAATGGTAAGTTTCATCCTCAACATATATCATGCAAAATGTGCCTTTGTCATGATACTCTTGCCCAAAGTCCAACTGATCTGAGACTGTAGTTCTCCAAAAGACAGATTCTGTCTCTGTTCTTCCATTAACCTAGTTCACTTCCTGATCACCTTAAAAGCCCTCCATATTCTTAGATAAAGTAAAGAACGAGGAGTAGGACTGACATTCTATCTTTGTTCATCAGCATAGTTCTTCCTCTTCATATCAAGATAAATAGCTACATTCCTGGAGTACCATAGAGAAGACAGCTTTTCACAGCTGACAGCAAGTCAGGAAGAACACATATGCCAGATGCTATGTCAAATGTAGCTACCAGCATTCATGTTGTTTGGAAGAAGCAAGGACCTCAAGACAAACCTTACAATACTGGTCCCAACCCATTTTCCTGTGGTCCATCGATGATGGATGATATTCACAACCAGAGCGCACTTCTATAAGTGGTTATATGAATTCCTCATACCTTCCATCTTTTTCCTCTCAAGACAGGAAATTGGAATGAGAGTGAAAATTACATTATTATAGGGAAAATTTTGAATGTGATCATTTAGTAAAAGAACTCATCATTTGTAAGTATTGAAACTTGATAAATCACTTGTGAAATGACCTTTACTCTTGCGACTCTGACGTGGACTGTGGCCCTAGAATACTGCCGAAAAAGCTCCAAATAGTTCTTCTGCTAAACTTCTTGAGCCTTTGAAACCTTTTAAAATTTTATAACAGAAGTAACCCTAAATGACTCTAGATAACCCTGGAAGGAGAGATATTTCCCTTTTAAGACTCCCATGTCTTGCACCTTGCACATGTACCAATTATCTATACCATTTAAACCAAGCAAGAATTATGTGCATTGTAATCTTGATTTGACTTCAAATCTCTACGGTATACTATAACCCTCTACAATACCCTCTTTCTGGAAACAATTCTATTTTTTTTAAATAAAAGCGAAGTTGCAACATATGGGGTTTATAATGCATGGTAGAAATGAAAAAGAGTGATTTTTCTCCATAGGAGAAATCCAACTGGCTTTCACTTCCATATATCTAGAAATACTTATTAGTCGAACTTACATTCATCTTCCACTTAGTCCTTGTTATTATACTTTTGAAAGGAAAAGAACCTGAGCATTCAATTACATCTAATAGAGGGAAATTCATTATAGATTAATTATAGTATAAAATATTTGTTTATTTGTGATATATTTTAGCCTTTTCTAGTTTATTTGGCTTTTGCCTTGTATGTAAAAAGTGTGCTGCTTTTATTTTTATTAAAACCAAAGATCCTCTTCTCATTTGCAGAAAATGATATGCAATTATCTTATTGCAAGTGGAGCTACCACAGCTCAAATTAAAACCCAACATTCATGAGGTGTTATCCACCAGATCAGTTCCTTGCTGAAACTGAATTCAGTAGGATTTATGTGAACTTGAAAATTAATAAATTGGCATATTATTTGTAAAATACAAGGAATAATTTCATGTCTTTGCCAGATGATCCATTTGGATTATTGCCTGTAAAAGTTCAACTACAGCTGTCTTCACTGAATTTTTAAATAATGAAACCATAACCCTTCTCCCAAGGAGTTTATTAAACTCTCCTTTGATTAATGCTGTTGCTCACCCCTCCTGGGAAGTCAGATGTATAATCAATATTACAAACACATCCCCCATATTAGTTGGAGAACTCCAGCTGTTAAGTCACTTAATAAATATGTATTATCTAAATTCATGAACATGGTAATGCTGTTCACAATGTTTAATCTGACAGAAATTGAAATCTCTCAGTCAGCTTGTTCACTTTATATCCCAAGACTGGAGTGAGTTAGCCATGGCCTAATTAATATCACCATAAGTGAAAGAAAAAAATCTTTTTACGTTTCTGAATCTATTAGACATAACTAGTACAGTCTCTGAAATAAGTCACTGAATTACCTGAGTCTAATAGTAGTGAGAGTGGCAGGAAACTTCCTATTATTTACAGATCAGGAGAGTTTTAGAAATGCACAGGATCTATGACAAGCAGTGCAGCTGGCGTTCAACTTTATCAAAAGCTCTATGAAACGGAAATAAAAGGAGCCGATCATAAGCCTGTAGTGGAGTTAAATAAAATATGACAGGGATTTAGGTGCCTTCTGGCAAGACTTAAAGTAGAGAGCCCAAGTGGAGATCCCAACATCAATATTGAGAAAAGTTAGTAGGTGTGGTGGAGCAAGGAGAAAAGAGAGCGATAGCACAGGGAAAAGCATTAGGTGTGTAAAGACAGATACGTTCACAGAAGCAGAACAGCATGGTAGTTAGGATTGCCTTGCTCAAATCCTCTCTACATTCTAACAGCTGTGTGACCTTGGGCAAGTTGCTTACCTCTCTGGCCCTCAATTTTGTATCTGCAAAAATAATGATAGTTATAGAAAGGTTGCTGAAAGGATCAATTAGTTCATGTAAGGAATTTTGAGTAAGACTACGAAATCCTCAATAAATGGCAATTATTATTATCTTTGGTTGTTCCCCTCATCTATTTGCTATTGTTGTTGTTTGTTATTCCATCTGTTCTTCTGTCAGTTATTTGGAAGTAATTGAACAGCAAGAAAATGAACTATCTGTGTTTCCTCTAAAATCTCTTCTGTGCCTCGGAACTGACTCTAAGAAATACAGAATGAGCCTATTGCTGCCTGGTGCCAATTTAAAAGCAACACAGAAAAGATTACTTGAGACCTGAGTTCTAGCTGGAGTTGTTTCAGAGCTAGAAGCAGAGTTTGGATAAATCAACCTGTGTATAGGTCACATTTTCATCTGCAAAATGAGAACATGGATCTAATACATATGTCCATAACTCAAAAGCCTATAGAGATCAGGTAAGAGATATAAATCAGTGAAGTAGTCCCAGTGTGAGATAATAGGTAGTGGTAGGGACTCTGGGCAACCTGAAAAGACTATGCCCTGACTAATGGGACAAACTGCTAATTCTCTCATCTATCAACATCCATGAATTCAGGCTTAGTATTGCCACTTTTTTTTTCCAAAATAAGCTAGAAATTCTTATTTTTATATGAAATGTTGAAATAAATTAATATATTATTGGGACATACAGAATATGACTAAAGACTCATTGACCATCCATTTATGACTTTTGATCCAAGTGACTGTCTAAAATTCTTTCTAGGTACTTTCCATTGTTCAGTTACAATGGGATACCCAAATAGAACAGTTAGTTCCTATCCAAACCACATTCTGTGATAGTTACTCTTGCTTACAGAAAAACCTTTCAATCCATGTGAAAATGTTCACCCAGCTGTGACAATACTACTGAAACTGCTGGAAATAAACTGACTGAGGTCAGTTTTTTTACATGCTTAAATTTCAAATTTAGGTCGGCATAGGTTTACTTCTGATACTATTTACTATTTTAATTTGTTTCCAAATAAAAAATGACTCTTCAGTTTTTGTTTGACTCATTTACCTTCATTCAATTAGATGTAGCTATAATATTTAGCCCCCAAGAATGCATCTATGAAATGTCAGCTTGGGTCTGATTCTGAGTTAAAGTCCTCAGAGCTTTTAAATAGAAATTGGGGTGCTTGTTTGAGAAATAGGTTCTTGATATTTTTCTTGTTTTTTAAACTTTACTTTTTAAAACTTTCTTATCTCCATTTGAGAAGTTCTTAAGCTTGTGCAGTACTACAGAAAGCTGAGAGAGAAATTATTTTTTTCTCTGGAGATAGAGGTAGAAAGGCTTCCACCCAACCACATATTTTGTTCTTCTGAAATTATTTATCTCTGTGCAAACTTTTCTGACAAAGATATAATTGCTTCAATAATAAAAAAGCTGAAAGAAGGCCTGTGACACACAAATCTCTGCAATACATTCATTTAAAAGAGAAGCAAAACTGCTTGCTAGTAACAAGCGATACCCAAAGGGTGGCTGTCTGTCAAACACATGGTACCTTAAATCTGGAGATTGGGTTGCACACACCATAAGAACATCAGCATTTCCTTTTGTTTACTTGTAAAATCAAGAATTTTGACCCCTATTAAATAATAATGAAAAAAATCTTCATTTCTGGAAAATCTTCATTTTCTGGAGAAAAAGTTTCTCCAGATAGATGTGTGACTACCTTCCATCAAAACAAGAAAGATCTCAATAAAATAGTTATAATTCCTTTAATATCTCTAATAATGATTTTTAAATATCTTATTTAGAATTTTGTCATATTTGGTTCCCCGATTCTAAAAGGAAAAGGTCGGGGGGAGAAAGAGAAAAGAAACTTCAAAAGATTAAACTCTTACCAGTTACATTTTTAGTGTTTAAGTCTCTAAAATTTTTATACAGCAAGGGTTCTTTAAATCACCTTTGTACAGAACTGTTTGAACTAATATATGGCCTTTATTCTGCCATTTCATTTAACGTGTGTTTGTGACATAGTATTTATGATTCAGCAATGTCAAAGCTGAAAAATATTTTGTTACTCACATACAGTGCAACCTCAAGTAAAGTGTACCTCTTGGTGGATGCCAATCAGACACGGTGTATTTGGGAAAAAAATAGTGAGAAAGGTCACTAAGCATAGGAATGGATGAAAACATACTTTTGAGCAGTAAGACTGAGACCTTCAGGGCCTTTCTTTTTCAGTCCATACCTATCTTAAAAGTCAACGCATGCCTTTTGAATATCATGATTCATATCATATTATATATACAATCATGGAAATGTAGTTCTGTGGTTGGAACAACAACAACAACAACAACAAAACATGAAATTTTGACTCTATTTGTGCCTACAGGGGTAAAAAAAAGTAAAGTAAAATAATAACAAGTGATATTTTGTGAGTGAATGTTTTAAGGGCCAAGCATTGTGCTAAATATTTTGTATGTATTATTCCACCTAAAACTAACCTTAAAAACCTCTGAGATAAGTACTCTTATTATGTCCATATTACAGATGAGGGAACTGGGGCATAAAAAAAAAAAAGGCAACTTGCCTCAAGGTAAATAATTCTTTTGAAGGCAGAAAACAACAGCAGCAACAAAATAGCCACACCTGATTCTCTAGTCCATGCTTTTAATCATTGTGCTAGACTGGCAGACAATTTAAGTCAGACAATTTAACTTCTCCAGGAATGTCGTGGTCAATCCAAGGATAAAGATCTTCTTTGTTTGCCTTGCTAGATTTGTCATTTGTCTTGGTAAAGACATGAGACTTGACCCAAGTAGAAAAATCCAAAAAGACCATCTTTTTATCTTTTGTTTTTCACAACTACCACAACACTTCATTTCAAAAAAAGGTAGAAGGAAGTAACACCGGACAGATTCAGGTGCAATGCTTTGATAGACATAACTTGTTACCATCAGAGTTCATTATTTCCATTTTCCTTTGTACAGAACCCAGTGCTGCTCCCACAGATGTCAAGGCTACAAGTGTGTCTGTGTCAGAGATTCTTGTTGCATGGAAACATATTAAAGAAAGTCTAGGAAGACCACAGGGATTTGAGGTATGAACAGAATTATTGAAAATAAGCCTTGTTATTTTTGCTGCCACTGCAATCTCCAAAAGAAATAGTTTGGTGACACTTCAACAGAATTATATTCTTTTGAAATTTTGTTCTGTTGCAAAGAAAGTAAGAAATATGCTATTTTACTGACATGTTGTTCATTAGCTGGCTTATTTTTTAGCACAGTATTTTCCATAGTACCATGTAAAGAATTTTTTAAAGAGATGAGAATAAACCATTATATAAAAATCAGGAGTTACAGATGGATATTTACTGATATCTGATTTATTGGTAGTTAAAAATGTTTTTGTGGATAAAAATGTTTTTGTGTATTTTCTTCCAATAAATTAATGTATAAAACAAGTTTTCCTATTATACTGTCTTGGCAGATCTTACCTCCTATACTGACTTCTCAAAATTTGCTTGGACTTCGTGGTATACATATTTATTCAAATGACTTTTTGCCCTTAGTTTTTTTCTATTTTCAAACACAATTATGCAGACCTTTTAATGGTGAACATTTCATAACATTTCAATGACTTCAATGAAATTTTAGCCTCCACATGAACTAGAGGATTGTAGGCAGTCTATGAACTTGAGTATTCTTCAAAAACAAGATCTCTACTTCTTGTATTGGTTTGTCAGGGGGGATAATTTCTAAAATCAGAAAAATAGTTAGCATCCAGCGTCCTTTAAACTTAAATAATTATCAAGTATAAGACTTGTACTCCGACATGATTTCAGACTGAAAACACATTTTTTTAATTCTATCTGAGGTTTGAAATAATGCCTGAGAAATATTTGATTAATATACTGCGAGCATTAGATAGTGATTACTATGATAAAAAAAATTCACACAATTTTTCTTAAGAGTTACAGCAAGGACCAGTTATGAGAAACCATTATCTATGCAATATCATGGATTTGTTTCTGTAATATTGTTTTGATTTACTATTTGAAGTAATAATTCACTATGTGCCATATCATGATTGCATGTTTATTTGACTAATATCTCCTTGTCTCCCTACCCATGCTGCAAAGACCATATCTATTTACCAAAGAATCTCAGCATCTGGTAGTTCTTGGACCATGAGAGCTACAATAAATATTTGTTGAATGAATGAATATCTGTACTTTTAATACCACCGTAGAAGACATTGGGGTAGCCTGCCTTGTTACACTTCAGGGGCCAGTACACATCTCCCAGCTTCTGTGGGTTTTGTTTGCTCAATTTCCACCTTTGGAGAATTGCCTTCAGTCAGGAATGCTGCTTTCCCTTAAAAATCCCCTTCCCAAAATTAGGCAACCCAAAGCCAATGATTGGCTGACACTGGTCCCTTGACTGAAGAAAAAAACAACTTTATGGTGTATTTTATGGTGCAGTGTCTTTGCTGTGTGCATCAGGACAAGGCTGGATTACCTGAGGCCACACTCTTGCTCAACTCCCTCTCCTTCCTTATCCTTCTATCCTTCCTTCTTTACAGATTTACCTGAAAGCACTATCAAAATAAATCACATACACTTGTATCTATGTCTCGACCTCTGCTTCTAGGGAGTCCAGCCTAAAACAACTACATAAGTACAGACTAACCTAAACCTCTGAATCAAAACATTTGATGTGCGTACTTTTAGAAGGCCACAAAGTATATCCTGGTGAACAGAAAAGTGAGGGATCCATGCTCTCACATCTCCAAGTGGTGCTCCTCTCACACAGCCAGCCACTTTCATTTTTTTTTCCTGCATGACAGTCATGTTCTCACTGCAACTCACTTATAATAATAGCTCTTTTGGAGGTCCTGCAAATATCACATAAGATTTATATCTGTGAATAATTATTCTCTTTCTAAATATAAATCATTCATCCATTAACTCAATAAATCTTTATTGAAGACTTACTAAGTACCTACCAGAACTAGATTCTAGGGATAAAACAATGAGCAAAATGAATTCTCTGCCTTCATGAAGCTTAATATTGAAGTAAGGGAGGCAAGCAATAAACAAATTAGCAAATAAATGTGTGGCATAATTTGATATGCCACACAATTATGATAAATACTGTGTAGAAAAATAAAATTGGATACGAAGGTAAAGACTCAAAGACTATGCTATTTATAAAGATTTGAAAAGTCACCCTTTCTGGTATTGTGACATTTGAGTTGACACATGACTGAATGAGAGAGAAAAAGACAGAGAGAACAGCAAAATCAAAGTCTCTAAAGTAGTAAGTAGCATGCTGGCCTTGTTCAAAGAACAGGAAGGGAGTGATTTGAGTGAGATAGCAGTGAACAACAGAGAGGGTTGGGTTGCAAAATGGTGGAGAGAGCACCAAGACAAAGACCAGGTTATGTAGAGTGTTGTTAACCATAGAAAGGAATCTGGATTTTATCCTATGAGGAGAAGGCATTAAAAGATTTTGAACAGAAAGAGTCAAGTCAGTATCTGACTTATATTTAAAAGCCTCCCTTAGTCTAGAGTGTGGAGAATAGACTCTAGACAAGACATCAGGGATAATAAAGGCAATTGTTCCAATCTAGGTAATAAAGAAGTTGCTTTTCACTAGAGCAGTCACAATGTAATCGATGAGAAATGGACTTTTTAAAATACATTTTATATGGATACGTGATGGGATTTGGAAATGAATGGGGTGTCAATTAAAACATAAAAGGAATCAAAGATAATTCCAGAGTTTTTTGACCGAAGAAACTCGGTGAATAAAATATAATTCACATAGATGAGGTACTCAGAAAGAAGAGTGGGTGTTAGTGCAAAAAGTTATGGATTCTGGTTTAAATGTGTTTACTTTTATGAGCCTTCTTATATCCAAAAAGTGTTGTCAAGTAAGTCTTATATTAAGAGAAAGGGTAGAAATGGAGCTATAACGCCAAGGAATCATCAATATGTAAATGGTTTTATATATATATGCTCACTGAATCACTGAATGTTGATTAAAAAGGTGTTTCAGAATTGAACCCTATGATGCCTGACCATTTGAACCTCAAGAAAGAAAGGGAGTCTGACCAAAGAAACTAAGGGAGACAGTGAAGGAATTCAGAAGCCAAGAAAAGAATTTCTCTGAGAAAAAATGCTGCTGAGAAATTCAGAAAGATGAAGCCTGAAATTGCAAAATGGATATTGCATTGCAGAGATCCTAGTGACCTTGGTGAGAGGACTTTTATGGAATGCCGTGATCAAGGCTTGACTGGAGATCAAAACAAGACCACCCATGAGTAACATTCAAGAGTGTCAGAGCACATTTTTGCTAAATCTATTTCATTTAAAATGGAAAGTTATCCAAAAAACTGGAATATACTTAAGAACAGAATGTTAATGGGAATAAACCAAATTCTGCAATAATCATCACAATGACTGCATTTTTAGATTCAAATAAGTTAACACAAATTCTGACAACTATTTTTATACTTAGAAACAAAATCCATAGGCACAGTAACCTTTATATCACTTTATAGTTCCTTATAAATTATGTTTAAAAATATGGCATTTCGTCCAATAAAGAAACCTACAATAAACACAAAAAGTAAAGAGAAAGAAATCCAAGCATAACACTACAGAAAACTATCAAACCACAAGAGAAGAAAGGAACAGAAAGAAATGAAAAAACCACCAAAGCAGTTAATAAAACACCAATACGTACATCCCTCTCAATAATTATTTTTTAAAAAATTTTAATGTTTATTTATTTTTGATAGAGTGTCAGAGACAGCATGAGCTGGGAAGTCTGAACTGTCAGCACAGATCCTGAAGCATGTCTCAAATACATGAACTGTGAGATTATGACCTGAGTGGAAGTCAGACACTCAACCGACTGAGCCACCCAGGCGACCGTCTCAACAATTATTTTAAATGTGAATGGACTAAATGCTCCAATCCAAATGATTGAAAAAAAATAAGAACCATATATATGCTGCCCAGAAGAAACTCACTTCAGACCTAAGATACATGCAGACTCACTTCAGACATAAAGACACATGCAGATTGAAAGTAAAGGGCTGAAAAAATATATACAGTGCAAAGGGGAGCAAAAAGAAACATGGAGTAACAATACTTCAATCAGACAAAATAGACTTCAAAACAAGAAACAGGGTGCCTGGGTTGTTCAGTCAGTTGAGCTCCTGACTCTTGATTTCGGCTCAGGTCATGATCTCGCAATTCCTGCATTTGAGCCCCTCATCAGGCTTTGCACTGGTGGTGTGGAGCCTGCTTGGGTTTCTCTCCCTCCCTCTCTCTCTGCCCCTCCCTTGCTCCTCTCTCTCTCTCTCTCTCTCTCTCTCTCTCTCTAAAAATATCAACTAAAAAGAAAGAAAGAAGAAAGAAAGAAAGAAAGAAAGAAAGAAAGAAAGAAAGAAAGAAAAGGGCGTTACATATAGATAAAGACAACAATCCAACAAGAGGATATAACATTTGTAAATATTTATGTACCCAACACAAAGCACCTAAATACATAAAGCAAATATTAACAGACATGAAGGAAGATGTGGACAGTAATACAATAGTAGTAGGGGACTTAACACCCCATGTACGTCAATAGATAGATCATCCAGACAGTAAATCAGTAAGAAAACAGTGGCTTTTAATGACATATTGGACCAGTTGGATCTAAAAAATATATTCAGAACATTCCATCCCAAAAGAGCAAATTGCACATTTTCAAGTACACATGAAACATTTTCTAGAACAAATTACAAAAAAAAAGAAGTTTCTAGAACAAGTCATAAAAGAAATTTCAATAAATTCAAAAATATTGAAATCATATCACGGACCTTTTCTGACCATAGTGGTATTAAAGTAGAAATCAATCACAAGAAAAAATCTAGAAAGAACATAAATATATGGAGGCTGCTACTAAACAATGAATAAGTCACCAAGAAATCAAGAGGAAATCAAAAAATACATGGATACAAATGAAAAGAAACACACACAATGGTCCAAACTCTTTGGGATGAAGCAAAAATTGTTCTAAGAAGGAAGTTTACACAATATAAGCCTGCCTCACAAAACAAGAATTTTCTCAACCTAACTTCACACACAAAAGAGCTAGAAAAAGAGCAAACAAAGCCCCAAACCAGTAGAAGAAAGAAAATAATAAAAATTAAGGAAAAAATTATCTTGTTACCAAATAAAATCAATAATAATAATAATAATAATAATAATATACTATTTGTAAAAGTAAAAGTATACTTCCTTTTATAATCAGAAAATGAAAACTTTGTATAATTCAGTGGCCAAATATGGCATTACGTTTCTTTTAAGTAAAATACAGTCAGCAAAGACTGTTTTCAATTTATACTATCTCATAACTGAATAATGCATGTGGCTTTAAAAATAAATGTGATATAAATAAGTCTTATCAGAATCTCTGTCGCCCTCTCTTATCTACATTCTTTACCCCTTTAAGGAGAGCTCTACCTCTGTCCTTTACCTTATCCACCCTAGAACTTGACCCTCTCATCTCCTCAACTTTGTTCTTTTTTTTACTAAGGGATCTCACTGACTAAATATTACTAAAATATAGTAACCTCCTAAAGTTTAATATTTTATCTCACTACTACTCCCTCCTCTATTCTATCCCAACTACAATCTTAGATGAATTTATTAGTGGTAGACTTCTGAGCATGGTGACAATAAAGTATTTTTCTGTCACCACACTCATGGGATTTGTTTCAAATTTTATATACCTATCCTATCAGTTCCACAAATCATTTTCTAGCCATAATCGCACCTTTACCTGAAGTGTTTGAAAAAGTTAGTTACTAAAAAGACACTATGTGCCATTTTGAAAATGCAGAAACTGTTTTCAGCTAACCTCTGTTATTTTTCCTGAATTGAAATGTGTGAATAAGATTGAAAAGATTCTGCTCTTATTAATGTTGAATCCTAATGGGAGAAGATAAAAATAAATAAACAAGTAAAATAAACTTAGATAACAATACATATAGAAGTTTAAAGGTAGAGCACACCTAGTTCCATTAAGGAAGAGTAGGAAGTGAAGCAACTGTGCCTTAATGAAACAATGGTGTGAATAGAATTAAAAGTAGCAAATTAGTGAGGCAGATACAAGATTATGTAGAGATATCTGGATTATGGAGTTTGTATTATCCTTCAAATGCAATGAAAAAGCACTGTGGCAATTTACAGAGAGGAATGACAATGTCTGATCTACATTTTTTTAACATCACTTTGGATATTCTTACACGAAGAATGAAAGGAGGAGAAAAGAAAGATCAGGAGTAGAAGCTAGAAGGCTACCACAATAATCAAAGTAAGAAATGGTGATGACTTAGACTAAGGTCATAGCAGTGGTGTAAGAGGGAAGTAAATGTATTTCAGACACTAGACTGACAAGATTTGCTGATCAGATATGGCAGGAATTAAAATTATTTCTACATCACTAGTTTGGTCAAATGAGTGAATGGTGGTGCCACTTACAAAAAAAAAAAAAAGGAGAAACTGGACAAGGAGACAAAGAAGAGATTTGAAGGTGGAAAAATTAAGAGTTCTGTCTTGGCTAAATTAAATTTAACATGCTTATTAGAAATTTAGGAGGATAAATCAGATAGGAAATTGGATATATGAATTTGGAGTCTAAGAGATCAGGGTGAAGACATTAAAGTGGCAGTCATAAATGAATGGCTAAAGAAGATATGGTGTATATATACAATGGAATATTATTTCGGTATCAAAGAGAATGAAATCCTGTCATTTGCAACAACGTGGATGGAACTAGGGTACATTTTGCTAAGTGAAATCAGTCAGTCAGAAAAACACAAATATATGATTTCACTCATATGTGGAATTTAAGATATAAAACAGATGAACATAGGGAAAGGGAAGCAAGAACAGAGAGGGAGACAAACCATAAGACACTCTTAAATACAGAGAACAAACTTAAGGTTGCTGGTGGGGTGTTGGGTAGGTTGAAGGGCTAAAGGGGCATGGGACATTAAGGACACTTGTTGGAATGAGCACTGGGTGTTCTATGTAAGTTATGAGTCACCAAATTATATCCCTGAAATAATTATTACACTATACATTAACTAACTTGGATTTAAATTTAAAAAATAATAAATAAATAATAAAGCGGCAATCATAGAGGAAGTATTTAAAGGCATGCTACTAGATGAAACCACCTAAAGGGAAAAAAAGTTCCAGAGGAGAGGAAAGAAAATGTTAAGAGAGGGAGTGAGAAGGGGCTAAGCTGTGTCCTGGCACACTCCACATTTAGTTTAGCTGGGAAAGAAGGAAGATGGCAGAGTAGGAGGATCCCAAGCTCACCTCACCCCATGGACACACCAAGGTAACAGCTACATTTGTACAACTAACTCTGAAAATGACCTAAAGACTGGCAAAACAGACCTTCCTCAGCCAATCTTAAAGACCACATCTGAAAGGGATAGGAGTGGTGAAGACACAGTTGTGAACCAAAGCCCCAATGCAACTAACCACAAACAAGAGAGACATCACAAGAATGGAGAAGCAAGAGGGTCAGTCTCCACACCAAGCATTCCCAGCATTAGAGATCCGCACTGAGAATATGAGCCCCCATATCATTCAGCTTTGAAAACCAGTGAGACTTAACAACTTGAGCTTTAAAAATCAGTGGCCTTAATGGCTGAACAGCTGGAGAATGATAGGAAACAAAGTCCCCACTCTTAACAAGCCAATATACTATATAACTCATACCCAGACACAGCACAGAAGCAGCAGTTTGAAAAGCACCTGGGGTATATGTGAAGGAGATTTATTGACTAATCTTAGAATATGTGCAGAAGGATCAGGGATCTACAGGAGATTTCTCTGGTAACAAAAGTGCTGTTGAATGATTTTCTCCTCCCCCAATCTAGATAGCCAGACACTTGCAAGAGCCAGTGCTAACATTTTCCATTTATCTTGTTAGCATCATATGTCCTCTCCCTTCCAAGAATCCCCGGTGGACCAACCCCACCCACACTACCCACCTTGAAAGGTATCCTTCCAAAGCAGCTCCTACTCTGGAAGATACCACTCCAAAGTGACTCCTGCCCTGGAGTGGGAGGATGACCCCACAAAGCCCAGCATGCCAGATGTTCCTACAGCAAGACAGCTGGCTATGCAAGGTGTAAACTCTGCCCTTTGGTGCACTTACAACTTTGCAAAGAGACTAATTACAGATATCTAGGTAGACTGATGACCCCACTCACCAAGAACCTGCAGCAGCTGTATCCAAGCATCTCAACAGATTGTGGAGCAAACTCTGCCCAGTGTGCCCACAGCAGACAAAACACATCATTGCAGCTGGCTGGGCTGCAAGCAATTGCATCTCAGCCACAGCAGTTTGCACAGAAGAAACCCCTGAAACATATGATTCTGGTGACCATGTGGTATTGCATTGTATTTTGTAATACGACACTGGAGGACTTCTTCAACACAAGCCACAACTTTTAAGACCAAGACATGCAGTTTATCTAATACATAAAAACAAACACAGAGAGTTAGAGAAAATGGGTAGAAAAAAGAATATGTCTCAAATTAAAAAACACGATGAAATCATAGTAAAATAGCTAAATGAAATGAAGATAAGCAATATGCCTAATAAAGAATTCAAAGTAATGGTCATAAGGATACTCACTGGACTTCAGAAAACAGTGAAGGATATCAGTGAGAACTTCAACATATAGAAAATGTGAAAAAGAACCAGTCAGAGCTGAAGAATTCAATAACTGAAATGAAGAATACACTGGGAATCAAGAGTAGATTAGAGCATGCAGAAGAATGAATCAGTAATCTGAAAGACAGAGTAATGGAAAGTACCCAAGCTGAACAGAAAAAAAAAAAAAAGAATAATAAAAAATGAGAATAGGTTAAGGGAACTCTGCAACATCATCAAACATAACATTCGCATTATAGAGTTACCAGAAGGAGAAGAGAGAGAAGGGGGAAGAAAACTTATTTGAAGACATAATAGCTGAAAATGTCTGTAATCTGAGGAAAGCAAGAAGGAATCCAGTCATAGGAACCACACAGAGCTCTGAAAAAGAAGAACTCAAGGAGATCCACAAAAAAATATATAATAATTAAAATGGCAAAATAATAATTAATAACAATAATTATAATAATGATAGAATTTTTAAAGCTGCAAGGGAAAAGAAAGCAGTTACATACAAGTGAAACCTCTTAAGGCTATCAGCTGATGTTTCAGCAGAAACTTCAGGCCAGAAGGGAGTGCTGCAATACATTCAAAATTCTGAAAGGGAAAAAAAAAACAAAAAACCTACAATCAAGAATAATCTAGCCAGCAAGATTATCAGTCAGCAGAGAAGAAATAAACTGTTTTCCAGACAAACAAAAGTTAGAATTCATGACCACTAAATCAGCCGTATAAGAAGCGTTAAAGGGAATTTTTTAAGTTAAAAGAAAAATCCATAACTAGAAGTAAGAAAATTATGAAAGGTAAAAGCAAATCTTTTATGAAAGAAAATTTTACCCATAAAAGCAAATATATAGTAAAGATAGTAGACTAATCACTTATAAAGCCAGTATGGAGGTTAAAACACAAAGGTAATAAAATAAATTATATCCACAAAAATTAGTAAGGGATGTACAAGATAAATATATGTCAAATATGACATCATATATATAAAACATGGAGAGGGAAGTAAAAATTTAGTGCTTTTAGAATCAGTTTGTATTTAAGTGACTATCAACTTAATATAAACTTCTGTACACATAAGATGTTATGTTATAACTCAATGGCAAGCACAAATAAAAAACCTGTAATAGATACACAGAAAATGAAGTTAAAGGAGTCTAAGCACAACACTAATTAAAGCCACCAAACCACAGGGGAAGAGAGCAAGAGAAGGAGAAATAACTGCAAAAACAAGCAGAAAATGATTAACAAAATTCCAGTAAGTACATGCCTGTCAATAATTACTTTAAATGTGAATAGACTAAATGCTTCAATCAAAAGACACAGAGTGACTTAAGAGATAAAACAATAAGATCATGTATATGCTGCCTAAAAGACATTCACTTCAGACCTAAAGAAATGTACAGATTGAAAGTTAAGACATGATGGGGCGCCTGGGTGGCTTGGTTGGTTAAGCATCCGACTTCGGTTCAGGTCATGATCTCACGGTCCGTGAGTTCGAGCCCCGCGTCGGGCTCTGTGCTGACAGCTCAGAGCCTGGAGCCTATTTCAGATTCTGTGTCTCCCTCTCTCTCTGCCCCTCCCTGTTCATTCTCTGTCTCTCTCTGTCTCAAAAATAAATAAATGTTAAAAAAAAAAATTAAAAAAAAAAAAGAAAGTTAAGACATGAAAAAACATTTACTATGTAAATAAGAGCAAAAAGAAAGATGGGGTAGCAAAACTTCTATCAAAAAAATAGACTTTAAAACAAAGACTGTAGCAACAGACAAAGATGGACATTACAAAATGATAAAGGGTTCAATCCAACAAAAGGATATAACAATTATAAATATTTATGCATCCAACATAAGAGTACCTAAATACATATAGTTCATATTAATAAACATAAAGGGAGAAATAGACAATAATACAATCATAGAAGGGGATGTTAATACCTCATGGAAATATGGAAATCAATGAATAGATCATCCAGGCAGAAAATCATCAAGGAAACTGTGGCTTTGAACAATTACTAAGACCATATAGACCTATATACACATAACAGATATATACAGAACATTCCATCCCCAAAGTTATATACACATAACAGATATATACAGAACATGCAATCCCCAACAACAGAATACACATTCTTTTCAAGTGCACATGGAATAATCTTTAGAATAAATCACATGTTAGGCCACAAAATAAGTATCAGTACATTAAAGGAGAATAAAATCATATCACATATCTTTTCTGACCACAAGAGTATGAAACTAGAAATCAATCACAAGAACAAAATGAAAAAAAAAGGAAAAACACAAATGCATGAAGCTAAACAATATGCTACTAAACAAATGGGTCATAAAGAAATGAAAGAGGAAAATTTTAAATATATTAAGACAAATAACAGTGAAAACACAACAGTCCGAAATCTTTGAGACATAGAAAAAGCAGTTCGAAGAGGAAGGTTTATAGCAATACACATTTATGTCAAGAAAGAAGAAAAATCTCAAATAAACAGCCTAACTTTACACCTAATGGGGCTAGAAAAAGAAAGAACAAAGCCCAACATTAGTTAAAAAAGATTAGAGTGGAAATAAATGAAATAGATATTTAAAAACAATAGAAAATATCAATGAAACCAAAAGCTAGATATTTGAAAAGACAAAAAAATTGATAAACCAGTAGTCAAAGTCAACATGGAAAAAACAGAGATGCTCAAATAAGTAAAATCATAAATAAAAAAGGGTAAATAACAACCAGTACCACAGGAATACAAAGAATTATAAGAGAATATTATGAAAAATTATATGGCAACAAATTGGATGAAATATATCAACCAAATGGAGAAAATAGAAGAAACAGATAAATTCTTAGAGACATACAATCTTCCAAACTTAAATCAGTAAGAAATAGGTAAAAACAGGGGAGGGGGGCACCTGGGTGGCTCAGTCAGTTAGGTGTCCAACTTCGGCTTAGGTCATGATCTCAAGGTTTGTGTGTTGGAGTCCCACTTCACATCAGTCTCTAGGCTGACAGCTCAGATCCTGGAGCCTGCTTCAGATTCGGTGTCTCCCTCTCTCTCTCCCTCCTCTGCTCATGCTCTGTCTCTCTCTCTTTCAAAAATAAATCAATATTTAAAAAAATAAAACAAAACAAACAATAACAACAACAAAAACAGAGAGGGAAGCAACCAAAGAGATTCTTAAATACAGGAAGCAAACTAAGGTTTGCGGGAGGGGATGTGGGTAGGGGAATGGGCTAATTAGGCTATGGGTACTAAGGAGTAGTAGTAAAGAAACCTTTATTATACTATATGTTAACTAACTTGAATTTAAATAAAATTAAAAATAAAATAAAAATAAAAATAGAACTACCCTATGACCCAGTAATTACACTAAAAGGTATTTACCCAAAGGATAAAAAAATGCTGATTCAAAGGGGCACATGCAGCCCAATGTTTATAGCAGTGCTATCAACAATAGCCAAATTATGGAAAAAGCCCAAATGTCCATTGACTGATAAATGTATAAGAATGGAATCTTGGCATTTGCAACAATGTGGATGAAACCAGAATGTGTTGTGGTAAGTCAAATAAGCCAGTCAGAGAAAGATGAATATCATATGATTTCACTCATGTGGAATTTAAGAAACAAAACAGATGAACATAGGGAAAGTGAAGCAAAAATAATAGAGAAACAGAGAGGGAGACAAAGTATAAGTGACTTCTATACAGAGAACAAAATGAAGGTTGCTGGAGGAGTGTTGGGTGGGGGCATGGGCTAAATGGGTGATGGGCCTTAAGGAGGTCACTTGTTGGGATGAACAACTGGGTGTTATATGTAAGTCATGAATCACTAAATTCTACTCCTGAAACCATTAACATACTATATGTTAATTAACTTGGATTTAAATAAAATAAAATAAAATAATAAAATGAAATAAAATGAAATAGGAAGAAAAAATTTGAACAGACTGATTAATAGTAATGAAACTGAATAATAATCAAATTCTCCCAACAAAAGTCCAGGGCCAGATGGCTCCATAGGTGAATTCTACACATTTAAAGAAGAGTTAATACCTCTACTCTCAAACTATTACAGAAACTAGAAGAGGAAGGAAAACTTCCAGATGCATTCCATTCTGTCAACACTTCCCTGATACCAAAAGCAGACAAAGACACTACAAAAAATTCCTTTTTTTTTTCAATATATGAAATTTATTGTCAAATTGGTTTCCATACAACACCCAGTGCTCATCCCAAAAGGTGCCCTCCTCAATACCCATCACCCACCCTCCCCTCCCTCCCACCCCCCATCAACCCTCAGTTTGTTCTCAGTTTTTAACAGTCTCTTATGCTTTGGCTCTCTCCCACTCTACCCTCTTTTTTTTTTTCCTTCCCCTCCCCCATGGGTTTCTGTTAAGTTTCTCAGGATGCACATAAGAGTGAAACCATATGGTATCTGTCTTTCTCTGTATGGCTTATTTCACTTAGCATCACACTCTCCAGTTCCATCCACGTTGCTACAAAAGGCCATATTTCATTCTTTCTCATTGCCACGTAGTATTCCATTGTGTATATAAACCACAATTTCTTTACCCATTCATCAGTTGATGGACATTTAGGCTCTTTCCATAATTTGGCTATTGTTGAGAGTGCTGCTATAAACATTGGGGTACAAGTGCCCCTATGCATCAGTACTCCTGTATCCCTTGGGTAAATTCCTAGCAGTGCTATTGCTGGGTCATAGGGTAGGCCTATTTTTAATTTTCTGAGGAACCTCCACACTGCTTTCCAGAGTGGCTGCACCAATTTGCATTCCCACCAACAGTGCAAGAGGGTTCCCGTTTCTCCACATCCTCTCCAGCATCTTTAGTCTCCTTATTTGTTCATTTTGGCCACTCTGACTGTCGTGAGGTGATATCTGAGTGTGGTTTTGATTTGTATTTCCCTGATAAGGAGCGACGTTGAACATCTTTTCATGTGCCTGTTGGCCATCTGGATGTCTTCTTTAGAGAAGTGTCTATTCATGTTTTCTGCCCATTTCTTCACTGGGTTATTTGTTTTTCGGGTGTGGAGTTTGGTGAGCTCTGTATAGATTTTGGATACTATCCCTTTGTCCGATATGTCATTTGCAAATATCTTTTCCCATTCCGTTGGTTGCCTTTTAGTTTTGTTGGTTGTTTCCTTTGCTGTGCAGAAGCTTTTTATCTTCATAAGGTCCCAGTAATTCGTTTTTGCTTCTTTTTTAAAACTCACAGGCCAATAATTCTGATGAACAAAAATGAAAAATTCCCAACAAAATATTAGCAAAGCAAAATAAAAAATACATTTAAAAAAAATCTTTCATCATTATCAAGTGGGATTTATTTCAGGGTTATAAGGGTGGTTTGATATAAGCAAATCAATCAGTGTAATAGATCACATTATTGAAAGGAAGATTAAAAAACATGATCAACTCAACATATGCAGAAAAAGCATTGATAAAACACAACATCCATTCATGATAAAAAAGACTCAACAAAGTAGGCTTAGAGGGAACACACCTCAGCATACTAAAGGCTATATATAACAAACCCACAGCTAACATTATACTCAATGGTGAAAAACTGAAAGCTTTTCCTCTAAGATCAGGAGGAAGACAAAGATGTCCACTCTCATCACTTTTATTCAACATAGTATTAGAGGTCCTAGCCACTGTAATCAGGCAACAAAAAGTAAAAGTCACTCAAATTGGTAAGAAAGAATTAAAACTGTCACTATTTGCAATGACATGATACACATATCATTTGAGAAAGCTCAAAAGCTGCCAAAAAAAATTAGAAATAATAAATAAAGTCAGAGGTACCTGGGTGGAGTGGTTAAGCATCTGACTTCAGCTTAGGTCAAGATCTTGCAGTTCGTGAGTTGAAGCCCTGCATTGGATTCTGTGCTGACAGCTCACAGCCTGGAGCCTCCTTTGAGTTCTGTGTCTCCCTCTCTCTGTCCCTTCCCCATTCTCTCTCTCTCTCTCAAAAATAAATAAACATTAAAAAAGAAGTAATAAATAAATTCAGTAAACTTGCAAGACACAAAATTAATGTATAGAAATCTGTTGCACTTCTATACACTAAAAATAAAGTAATAGCAGAAAGAGAAATGAAGGAAACAATATCATAATTGCACCAAAATAATAAACTACCTAGGAATAAATTTAACCAAGGAGGTGAAAGACCCATACTCTGAAAACTATAAAACATTGATGAAAGAAATTGAAGACAACACAAACAAATGGAAGGTTACACCATGTTCATGGATTGGAAGAATTGGTGTCATTAAAATGTCTGCACTACTCAGAGCAATCTTCAGATTCCATGCAATCCCCATCAAAATATCAACAACATTTTTTACAGAACTAGGACAAATAATCTTAAAAATTACATGGAACCACAAAAGATCTCAAAGCTAAAGCAATCTTCAGAAAAAAAAGTACAAAGCTGGAGGTACCACATTCCCACATTTCAAGATATACTACAAGATTATAGTAATCAAAACAGTATGGTACTGGCACAAAAATAGATTCATAGATCAATCACACAGGATAGAGAACCCATAAATAAGCCCACGCATATATGGTTACTATATCTACAACAAAGGATACAAGAATATGCAATGGGGGGAATACAGAAAACTGGACAGTTACATATAAAAGAATGAAACTGCATCACTCTCTTAACCATACACAAAAATAAACTCAAAATGGATTAAAGACCTACAAATGAGACCTGAAACCATAAAACTGCTAAAAGAAAACATAGGTGGTAATCTCTTAGACATCACACTTAGCCATATATTTACAGGTATGTCTCCTCAGGAAAGGGAAACAAAAGCAAAAAAGAAAAAAAACACAAAAACTGTTAGTAATAAACGAAAATAAAAACCTTCTACACAGCAAAGAAAACCATCAACAAAATAACAATAAAATCTAATGAATGGGAGAATCTATATCATTTGCAAATGACATCCCTAATAAAGGGTTAATGTCCAAAATATATAAAGAATTTATTCAACACGCACACGCACACACACACGCACACACACACGCACACACACACACACACACACACAATTTCATTTAAAAATGAGCAGAGAACATGAATAGACAATTCCAAAGATGTCATCCAGATGACCAACAGCCACATGATAAGATGCTAAATATCACTCATCATCAGGAAAATGCAAATCAAAACCACAGTGAGCTATTACCTCACACCAGTCAGAGGGCTAGTATAGACAAGAAATAACAAGGTTTAGGGGCACCTGGGTGGCTCAGTCAGTTAAGCGTCCAACTTCAGCTCAGGTCATGATCTCACTGCTTGTGAGTTCAAGCCCCACATTGGGTTCTGTGCTGACAGCTCAGAGCCTGGAGCCTGCTTCAGTTTCTGTGTCTCCTTCTCTGGCCCTCCCCTGCTCATGCTCTGTCTTTCTCTGTCTCAAAAATACATTTAAAAAAAATTTTAAAAATAACAAGTGTTGTTGAGGATGTGGAAAAAAGAGAATCCTTGTGCACTGTTGATGGAATGTATACTCTCATGTGCAATCACTGTGGAAAATAGTATGGATGTTTCTCAAAAAATTAAAAACAAATACTGTATGATCCAATAATTCCACTAGTTATTCCCAGGTATTTACCCTGGAAAAACAAAAACACTTTCAAAACTATACACGCAATGCTATGATTACTGCAGTATTATTTACAATAGTTAGGATATTACAGCAACTCAAGTATCTATCAATAAATGAATGCATACATATATATATATGTATATATATATATATATATACATATATATATATACACACCATATGATTTCACTTATATGTGGAAAAACAGAGCAAACTAACAAAGAAACAATAAAGCAGAATCTTAAATACAGAGAACAAACTGGTGACTGACAGAGGAGAAGTGGTTAGGGAGATGGGTGAAATAGATAAAGGGAATTAAGAAGTACAAACTTCCAGTTATAAAATGAATAAGTCACAGCCATGAAAAGTACAGCATAGGGAATATAGCAAAAAATATTGTAATAACATTGTATTGTGACAATGGTGACTACCTACCATGGAGAGAACTGAAAAATGTATAGAGCTGTTGAATCAATATATTGTACACCTAAACCTAATATAACATTGTATGTCAATTATACTTCAATAATGTAAATGATAAATAAATAAACAAATAAATAAATAAATAAATAAATAAATAAGTTTAACTGAAGAGGAAAATCAGTAAGGAGATTGGGCAAGGAGAGATCATTTTAGGAGAGGTGTGACAGGTTTCAAAGAAACTGAAAGAGCTGATTTAAAAAAAAAAAAAACAATTCAGAGTTCTTAATCCAGCAACATCTTTATTTGCTGTAGAACCATCTAAGTCTTACCAGGATACCAAGATGTTTTGATATACATGAGAATCACAACTCTCCAATGTTTGTATCAAAAATGGTTAAGGGTCAGACCTGAATATGTTTTTGCACTACTCAAAGATTATAATAAGTGAATCTAATTAATTACTGCAGAAAACTATTTGCACCTCAGACAAAAGCAATTAAAAGAAGCGAAGATAAGGCTTTTATATGGGAAGTTTCCTCTGATATACCAGCAATAACAGGGGAGTAAGTGAGAAATAAGAAATCATTTCTGAAGTCACATACACAGATTTATGTCCTTCTAAAATGTGGCTTTTGTCAAGTACATTCTTCCATACAATTTTAATATTGATGAACTGTATCTCTAGAGTACATACTAACGACAACATCTCAGTGCATTTTCCTTAACGAATAATCAAACTTAAACTTGTAGGTGGCTTACAGGACTCTGAAACCTTTGTATTTTCTCTTCTACTAATCATGGGATGCTATCCTTGAGCAACGGTCATTTAAAGATAGACTTCACCTAGCGAAGTATAAAGTCCTTAAGGCTCTTATATCCTCCTTATTTGATTTCCCTGACCCAGATCCCTTTCATTGTGCTTTCTCTCCCTGTTCCTCAATTGACTTGCAGCCTGGCTCTGTGACCTGGATTGGCAGTCAAATTTGGATCTTGTAGTCCCTAAACTGCCTGTATGTTTCATCTGAATCTCATTTATTTATTCACCTAATATTTATTGACTGTCTACTATGTTTTGGTGAAATGCATGGGATAAAACAATAAGTAAAATAGACAGTGTCCCTGCCCTATGAAGCTAACACTCTAGTAAGGAAGACTCTGTTTCTTTTGTTTTTGTTTTTTGGCTTTTTTTTCCTAATCGCAACCTGACCTCTTGACCTAAATTCCAGGTAGCTCCTTTTGCTTGATGACTTGATCTTTTTCTTTTCTTTTTTTAATTTAAATCCAAGTTAGTTAACATAAGTGTAATAATGATTTCAGAAATAGAATTTAGTGATTCATCATTTACATATAAAACCCAGTGCTCATCCCAACAAATGTCCTCCTTAATGCCCCTTGCCCCTTTAGCCCTTCCCCCCACCCAACACCCTGCCAGCAACCCTCAGTTTGTTCTCTGTATATAAGAGAATCTTATGGCTTATTGCCCTCTCTGTTTTTATCTTATTTTTGCTTCCCTTTCCCTATGTTCATCTGTATTGTTCCTTAAATTCCACATGAGTGAAATCATATGATATTTATCTTTCTCTGACTTATTTGGTTTAGCCTAATACATTCTAGTTCCATCTACATTGTTGTAAATGGCAAAATTCATTCTTTTTGATCACCAAGTAATATTCCATTTTATATGTGTATACACACACACACACACACACACACACACACACACATACACATATACATATACATACATACATACATACATACATAACATCATCTTTATTATCCATTCATCAGTTGAGGGACATTTGGGCTCTTTCCATACTTAGGCTATTGTGAATAATGCTACTATAAACATTGGGATGCATGTGCCCCTTCAAATCTGCATTTTTGAATCCTTTATATAAATATCTAGTAGTGTGATTGCTGTGTCATAGGGTAGTTCTATTTTTAATTTTTTGAGGAACCTCCATACTATTTTTCGGAGTGGCTACACTAGTTTGTATTCCCACCAACAATACAAAAAGTTTCCTCTGTCTCCACATCCTTGCCAACATCTGTTATTTCCTAGTTGTTAATTTTAGCCATTCTGAGAAGTGTGAGGTGGTATCTCATTGTGGTTTTGATTTATATTTCCCTGATGATGAGTGATGTTGAACATCTTTCACGTGTCTTTTGGCCATCTGGATATCTTCTTTGGAAAAGTGTCTATCCCTGTCTTCTACCCATTTCTTCACTGGATTATTTGGTTTTTTGATGTTGAGTTTGGTAAATTCTTTATAGATTTTGGATACTAGCCCTTTATCTGATATGTCATTTGCAAATATCTTTTCCCATTCTGTCTGTTGCCTTTTAGTTTTGTTGATTGTTTCCTTTGCAGTGCAGACTATGTTTATCTTGATGAGGTCCCAATAGTTCATTTTTGCTTTTAATTCCCTTGCCTTTGGAGATGTCTCAAGCAAGAAATTGCTGTGGCTGAGGTCAAAGAAGTTGTTGCCTGTTTTCTCCTCTAGGGTTTTGATGGCTTCCTGTCTTACATTTGGGTCTTTCATTCACTTGGTGTTTATTTTTGTGTGGGGTGTAAGAAAATGGTCCAGGTCCATTCTTCTGCATGTTGCTGTCCAGTTTTCCCAACCCCATTTCTTGAAGAGACTATCTTTTTTCCACTGGATATTCTTTACTGCTTTGTCAAATATTGGTTGGCTATATGTTTATGGGTCCAATTCTGGGTTCTCTATTCTGTTTCATTGATCTGAGTGTCTGTTTTGTGCTAGTGCTATAGTGTCTTGATGGCTACAGCTTTGTAACACAGCTTGAAGTTTGGAATTATGATGCCTCCAGTTTTGGTTTTCTTTTTAAGGATTGTGTTGGCTATTCAGGGTCTTTTCTGGTTCCATACAAATTTTAGAATTGTTTGCTCTAGCTTGGTGAAGAATGTTGGTGTTATTTTGATAGGGATTGCATTGAATAGTAGATTGTTTGGGTAGTATCCACATTTTACCAATATTTGTTCTTCCAATCCACGAGCATGGAATGTTTTTCCACTTTTTTGTGTGTCTTCTTTAGTTTCTAAGCTTTCTATAATTTTCAATGTATAGATTTTTCACCTCTTTGGTTAGGTTTATTCATAAGTATTATATGGTTTTTAGTGCAATTGTAAATGGGATTGATTCCTTGATATCTATTTTGTATATTGCATTTCTGATCTTAAGGTATGCTTCTTTTATCCCTACTTTCTTGAGAATTTGTATAAATAAAGGGTGCTGTATTTGTCAAATGCTTTTTCTGCATCTATTAAGAGTATCATGTGGTCCTCATCCTTTCTCCAAACATTCATGGTTTTCACAAAATTTTTCTCATGGTTGATTTCAAGTTTCATAGCTTTGTGAGCTGAAAATATGCAAGGTATGATCTTTGTTACTCAATACATGATCTATTCTGGAGAATGCTCCATGTGCACTCAAGAAGAATGTGTATTCTGCTGCTTTAGGATGAAATGTCCTGAATTTATCTGTTAATTCTTGATGACTTTATCTTGACATTCTTTTCTCTGATATAGCCAGGCCTATAAAGCAGCTGCAAGAATCTCAATAGGATGCTTCCCCTGATACCATCTTTTAATAATCAACTCACATTTGTCATTTTTGCCTTTTACAAGGAAGCCTCTACTACATCTTAATTGTTTTTAAAAAATAATGAACCAGGCATTTTTACTTAAACTATGTTCATCTGCAATGAACTTAACACTTACAAATACATTAACCACTTAATTAAATTCAAACTAATTTGTATTATTAATTTACTAATTGTTTTATCTAGTAAAATGGTCATGCCAATTGAAATCGTAAGAATACCTAAGCATAAAAATAGGGTCAGAATGATGACATCCCTTAGCCCACCAGAAAAAGACTTCAATGGTAGGGGACTCAGGACATTTTAGTAATATTATCTCTTTTCATTTCTAAGTAGGCTCAACCATGGACATTTGTAAATGTCACAATTAGACAAGATTAGGACTCTGTTATCAAAAGAAAAAAGATGGTCTTGTTTTTTCAATAAGTTTTTAAGACTGCCTTCTACAAGTCTAGCACTACTTCACAAAAAATGACAGACAATCTAAAGAAATAAAAATGAATATGAAATCACAAATGTAGACACTGATCCATCTAATTGTATTTTACATATATTTTGAACAATTTTTTTGATGTTCTCTTAGAATCACCAATTGGGAATTTTGGTTACCTACATGGAAGTTGCTTCAGATTTCATGGCTGCATAGACTAACTTTAGAAAGCACTGACATTGAGATATGTGAAATTCTACTTTATGACATGCAGCATAGTTGACAATTGAAACTGGACTATATTTATCGGGCAACTTTGACTCATGAATAACCATGACTATCCCATCTGGATTGTCATCCCTGTCATTGGATTATGCAAGTAAATTATTAGGTTCAGTTTTGAATTTATGAATCCACCAGCATTCAGTGTCTTGTGAATGGTAATGCCTGAATCCTAAAGTAGAGCCTCTCAAGCTTTTCTGAGAAAACTAGGATTTTTATGTGCATACAAAATCAGAGCAGAAGCCAGTCTGGCAAGAAGGGGGACTAAAGAAAGTTAAGGCCAAATTTTATCATGTTTTCTTTGATTTTTCCAGATCAGGCAAGATGAAGGAAAAATGTGTGATAATGGAATGTTGGATTATTCATTTTTTTTTCATTCCTTCACTCAAGGATTTATTTAGTATCAGGCACTGTGCCAGGCAGTGGAAATGCAAAAATTAATAAGATCTAGTGCCTGCTCTCAAAAATCTCATAATCTAAAATTAAAGGATGTTTGTGGGAAATTTAAGTAAATAAAAGAAAGAAAGAAAGACACCAGAACAATACAATTACCATGCCCATAATTATCTAGGGATTCCTTAGCATCCTGATTCCTTTAAGAAACATTAGTGAGAATAAACCCATTCCAGTTCCCTATATGGGTATCAGTTTCTGCTTGTGTTGGCATGCATCTATCCCTACAATGTGCTCAATTTTCTTGAATAAAATAATAAATACAAATAAAATTTTTACTGAATAAAATAAGAATAATTTTTTGGACATAATTTTTAAAAAGTATTATGTTGTATAGTCTGCCTGTGAAACAAAATCCCCCATGATTACCAAATTTATGGTACTTGTATTTTTTTGTATCCCTTTTATAACAGTATTATTAACTGTATTTTTTTGTATCTTGTTAATGGCTAGAATCATTTAATAATAAGCAATAATGTATTTTTTAGCAAGGGGTGCACAGTGTTCCAGTTTCAGTTCCAAACTTTTTGATGCTTACTTTTAAGAGAAACAAAACACAAAACAACTTGTCCCATTTTACAATTCTCATTAAAAGGCACCCCTGACAACTCCTTTTCCTGGACTATGTTCAACACTTGTATGCATTTATCTTAGACCTTTCAGAGGATATGTAACTAAGAAGTTCATTCTAAACATGTCACTAAAGCCATTTTCAGTTATAGATGGCACTGAAAAGACACCAGTTGAGGTTTGCTGTATAAAATAAGTCGTGGGGGGATTTCTTAAGAGGAGAAGGGATGAGATTGTTGTTCTATATTTTATGATCTGACTTTCTAATCATCAGAGCATAAGATAAAAACAGATAGGCCTACTCCTGTCTTACAATAACTCCTGCCAGGCAGATTGCCTTTACTTTGTATAGCAGGAGGTGGGAAAGAATGTGTGTGTGTGGTGAAAAATGGAGTTTCAGATACACATTAAAGGGGAAAAGAAACCAAAATATAGCCAATCACCAAAGGCTAAAACAAAGGCTATTTTATTTTCTATATGGTGTGTGGGTAGCTGCTATTATACAGATTCTGTTTGGCTTTTCATTTTGACTATATAAAAATAAGAATATTATAACTAAACAGCAAAAAGAAAAAAAAAAGATGCCAATTCTACTTTTTTTTTTTCTGAAATTCTGCAGACTTGATTTAAATCAAATAAGTTCCATGTTGCTATCATTAGATTTCTTTCTTAGGTTATTTTCATAGATGGGGAGGTTAACTAAAACTATATTTTTCAAAAATCAGCAGATTGAAGGAAATTGAAAAAGGAACATTTCAGGTACTGAACTTGTTCCTTCTGCTGTCCTATTGAAAGGCAACTATAGAGTTCTTATAGAGCAATTAATAACTCAGTTTACTGTGTTTCTGTTTAATTTCCTTCTAGATACATCGCTTCATGAAAAAAATTCTCTAATCCAAACCACTTCTCACAATTTTTTACTAAAATTTTTACATAAAACATTTTATTTTTGAGAATGTAAGAATATTTACCTGAATGTATTGTTTTATACACATAAAGGACCAAAAGGATATTGATGACATCCTTTATCATAGTTTATTTCCCATTTTTCACTCTTCTACACAAATGTGAATTTACTGTACCACCTCTAAGCAGGAGTTTTCTCAGTCCTAAATCCAGCCATCCTCAGTTTACCATATGTCCATCCACAGTCTCACTTTATGTAATATAGCATACATTTGTACACACAGAACATCCATACAAACGGTGAAACCACAAATGTAGACATCAACCCATTTAATTTTACAAATACTTGGACCATTTTTGTTGGAATTCTCTTAGATGACCCATTTGATAATTACCAAATTGCTAATTGCTCCTTTTGAGCAATGGGTTTATATCTTAACACCTATGTATTGTGGTCTAGAGGTACTAAATGAGTGTTGAACAGATAGATACAGCCATGGTCTTGGTTACTATACTAAGAAATTGACAAATGTTATAAAGTGCTTGAACATAAACACACACAAAAGGAAGCTTTAAAAAGGACATACTAAGCATTATAAAAATGTCTATTACTAATTGACCACTATTTACTAAATGACTGACACTTTATTTACAAAATAGCAATATTTTTAAATCTGCATATAGGAAGGAGCACAAATTATAATGTATAATTCAATAAATTACCACTAAGTAAGCATACCTGTGTAACTACAGTCCAGGTCATGAAACAAAACATTACTAAGAGCTAGAGACCCACCTTGTTGTTTACTATAGTTTTTTTGTTTTTTGTTTTTTTTTTTTTTTTTTGAGAGCACAAGGTGGGGAGGCAGAGACAGAGGGAGAGGGAGCATCCGAAGCAGGCTCTACAGTGTCAGTGCAGAGTCTGATGTAGGGCTCAACTCAGGAACCATGAGATTATGACCTGAGCCAAAATCAAGAGTCAAAGCTTAACTGACTGAGGCACCCAGGTGCCCCACTACTGTCACTATCCTTATTCATACTCTCTTAAAAACCAACATCTTCATTTCTGATTGGTTTTCATTGTTTTTGAAATTATAGGGAGATTTTTATATCTTGTATTTTTTACTTAACATTATATTGGTAAGATTCATTCATATTGTTACAGACTTTCTCTCAAACTACATTGATTGAGTATCCCACAATTTATTTGTCATTCAATCATTGATGGATATTAGGGCTGTTTCCAGTTTGGGTCTATTGTGAATAGAGCTGTCTATAAAGACAATTTTGGAAGAATTATCCACTTGCAATATTACGTCTCCTAGTCCATGATTATTGTATACTCCCCTTGGGTTTTTTTTTAGGTTTTCTTTGATCTTTATCAATATAGATCTTACACATCTTTTCTTAGATTTATCACTATTTTATTGTTTTGATTCTATTGTAATGGTGATCTTTATTTTTATTTATATTTATTTTCTTTAGCTTTGTAATATGAAAATTATGTGAAATATACAGAGAAGCATAGTAAATTTCTACATACTCAACATGCACCTTCAACCAATATGAACTAATGAATGACGTTTTATATGTTACACCATTTAATCAATTCTTCTAATTATTTTGAGGCAAATCTCAGAAATTACATCATTTCCCTCAACATATTTTATAATAAATCTCTAAATATATGCATTTAAAAATTCCTACTTTTCTGTGGGGCCTGGGTGGCTCAGTCAGTTAAGCATCAAGTTCTTGATTTCAGCTCAGGTCATGATCTCATGGTTTATGGGTTTGAGACTTGCATAGGGCTCCACACTGACATCATGGAACCTGCTTGTGATTCTCTCTCTCCCTCTCTCTCTCTCTTTCCCTCCCCCACTTGTGCACTCTCTTCTCTCTCTCTCTCTCTCTCTCTCTCTGTCAATAAATAAATAAATAAACTTTTAAAATGCCACATTTCTGCTTTCTAAGGACATGCATGTTGAAGAATGCACTCAGTTTAAACAGCAGCAAACTCAAAAATCTCACCCAATACAGCTGCTTTAAGGTTGGGTAGATTTTTTTTGGTTGCTGACTACATTTTTACCGAGACTTACAGTTATTCTCTCTGAGCAAGCATAGCCAAGAACTTGAACAGAGTTTACTCTGGGATTTTCAGTCTTACTGTTTTTGCAGTTCTCTTATTTCTTGAATTTCTCTGTTAGATTTCCAGTTGTTCCTTCTGCATCCAACTCCATCCTTTGTTTCCCCAGCTGGTAAGGGGGCAGTCATATTCTGGCACCAGAGTCATATTTTCAAACAAAACAGCTGTAACTTACCTGTTGCACTTTCAGGTTTCAAGAATAAACTCTCCTCTGGCTTCTGTGTTCTTTTGGATGATTGCCAATTTTTTTCAGTTCTCATCTAGGGCAGGATTTGCATGACCACTTTTCTGAGCCACCATTTATTTCCATCATTGTCTTTAATATCTCTCTAAGATCTGTGGTATTAGGGTCTATCACTAATTTGTATATCCTCTCCTCTTTCTACTCTCTCCCTCTCACCCTTTCTCTGATCAAAAGAGGCTTACAATTTTTTTTTGTCTTTTCAAAGAATTAACTTTGTTTTTTTTTTCCTTTTTCTTTATTTGCACTTTTTTTCAGTACATTGAATACCGCTCCTATCTCTATCATACCCATCTTTCTAGTTTATTTGGGTATTTTGGCTTTTTGTCTTTTCTAATACATACATTAAAACTATACATCTCCAAACTCTGCATTCCTAGTACCTTATATAGAGGAAACCGTATAGTATGGTTAAATACATAATATATTTTTTAAAGATTTATATTCTACCTAAAGATATTAACTTTCATATCAAAACTTTTGTCTTTTCATTTAATTGGTATGCATTAAGAGGCTATGATGTTCACAGCTCATCTCACAAAACATATTTATGCACATTAGTTATAATAAAATATTCCCAGAATTTTCATTATTCAACATGCTGCATTTTACAACATTTGAGTAAAGAAGGGAAGAGAACAAACATTTGTAAAACACCTGCACTAAACTACATGCATTAAGAACAAATTCAATTATATTTATAACCAATCTTCTTTAGTATATTTCTAGATAGTAATAACAGTTTCTAGGAAAAATAAATACAAATTTATTCAGTAAATTATATTCTTTGTTATGTTCTTGCTGCATTTAAACCTCCTCACCTCATATCCTCTAATCACTGTTGAACTGCCTCATAAATATTCAAAAGTTTAACTAAGCATTGTTTATTTATATTATTTGATTCATTGAATTGCATCCTTTATAGTAAAATTACTGCTAGGCACAAAGCAACTACTATGTATGCAATCTAATAATACCGACTGCCAGCGTATCTCAGAGTATTGATTGTGAATAGCCAATTTAATAACTATCCCTAGTGCTAAACTCAGGAGATTAGGAAGCTGGAGATCAACTAAACTGAGGCAAGCAGAGACGTTCCTGACTGAAACAAATTCATCTTCCATGGGAAGTGTGTTCCTCATATATAAGATTTAAAGCTCTCAGTAAGGACATGGCTAAAATTAGGAGTTACATAAGAAAAGAGGAATGTAAAAGGCAATTTAAGCATTATTAGGGAAAAGATCATAGTGTTTCAAAGTTTCTCTGAAGGTGAGGAATTACTAGAGAAAGCAGCCTAGAAATGAAATGTCTGCCTTCTCACTCTCAGTTTACATTAGTTACAACTTTTGAATTTAGGAATGGCAGTGAATTAAATTGAGGCATATAAAACTAGCTTTTCTTGATTTCTCTTAAAGTAACCCTGAAACCATAAGAAAAAAAGACAATCCTTATTGCAATTGCAATGCGGGGTATGAAACAAAAATATTAGTAGCATTTTCTAGGTTTTTCTTTCCTTTCATCTTTATGCAATGACCCAGCCTCAAAATCCCATTTTCTACGTTCAAGCAAGGAATGAAATCGCCTCTGGGCCCCTTCCCCTTTATCTTTTTCTTCAGTGAAACAAACTAAAGTCACACACATGAAGCTTTGTCTCCCAGATCAGGCCTCAGTAGATTTCTTTGTGTTGCTTGGAGAACAGGAGTAGAAGCTTGTACTAACACTGATAATCTAGCATCTACCACTGGTCTGGGTTATACAGTTTAGAGATGGATGTCTCCCCTTTCAAATAAACTTTAATTCCTTTTTAGAATACCATTAAAGATCTGTTAGGTAAGATTCAGGTATGATTAAGCAGAAGAAAACTCTTTGAAAGAAAGAAAGAAATTATAAGGTTCAGCATGAATTCCTTCCCCTATAAGAGATTTTCTTGTAAATCAGAAGAAAAATTTTAAACGAGTCTAGATAATGATGAGAAAAGAATATTTCTTATGTATTTAAAGAGTGATCCAGAATATGAAGAGAAGGCAATAAAATAAAAACCAAAGTAACTAAAATAAAATATTCATTAGAAGCAATAAAATGCAAATGTAATACTAGTAAATATTTAAACCAGTGCTTCAGAATACAAACTTGAGAAGTTATCCCAGAATACAAAGTAAATGAATAAGGAAATTTTAAGGTGAGAGAAAAGATGGCAGACATGAAAGACAAAAGAAATTTGGTCCATAAGCAGTAGATATCTGCTAAGAGGACTGAATATATAGAGCAAAAGCAATAACAACAACTAAGAAAATAAAAATAAAAATAAAAAATAAATAAATAGTCCAAAATCGAAGTAACTAAAATATATTCCACAGAGTTTCAGGAAATATTAGTCTTAACGACTCATTCTTTGGCATGCCCATAACTATCACCAAAGTCTGCTGATTTCATCTTCTAAATATTGCTTGATTCCATATGTGTCTCCACATCCACCACTATAACCCTTGTTCAGGCTACACTTATTTCTTACCCAGACTCTGGTAATGCCTTCCAACCACTCTCCTGTATCTACACTAGTCCTTTTCCAATCTCAAAGTCTTTTTTGACTCACCATTATCCCAGTTGCCGACAGACAGTTCTTGATAAATAATACATATTCAAAAAAATTTTAATGAAGAATTGATAATCTTTAAAAATTCAAGTCCTAGCAAAATACTTACATTTCAATATGCATAATCAAAAAAACTACACTCCCTAGAAGAAAGAATAAGTTACTTTCAAAGGTGCAAAAATCAATTACTCTTTGCAACATTAAGTAACAACACAAAATAGAGCTATGTTTATTACATTCAAGGAGTACAATATTGAATTAACAGTGATCATCGAGTGCAATTAATGATGTAGAAATAAGTACTGGAACTAAGAAAAAAAAAGTATTTTTTTTAAATCTAACAAGCTAGCAAAAATCAGGATAAGATAAAATATTAGGGAGACTTCTTCACTGATTTTGTATATAATCACAATTCACTCAGTAACTGTACACTACAAATGGCAAAAATCATGGATTTTAGGCCTTGCAACTTTATGTAAGAGAACTGGATTGTGTGTGACATGAATATCTTAGAACTATCACATCAAAAAAATCAAATATACTATCTGCATAGTTAAAATTGTAATTATCCTGGAGAGCCAACTTTGGGGAAAAATGGATATTTACTAAGAAGAGCTATCCTGAAAATTTAGGCTCAAATGTACACTTTTACAGGCATTGGCTGACTCAGATAATAATAATTATTTATCACTGATAATATCATATGTTATTATAATTTTAAGTAAATTTTTTGGCAGACAAAATCAGAAAATCAAAACAATATGAAGGATTTCAAAAACAGGATACCAGTAGACTTACAAATAATAAAAATCATAAATATTAAAACATCAAGAAAAAATATTTCAAGTAGTTGAGTGATAACAAGGGAACTATCTAAAACTGATTCATAAAACTGAGGTAAGTAGTATTTTGCCTGTTTTATAAACAAGGATATAGAGATTCAGTGGTTAAGTAATTTGTTCCATTATATCCAGCTTACAGATAAAAAAAAGTAAGTTTCAAATATAGGCCTTCTGGCCCCAATCCCATGATCTACCTAGAGCTTACAATAATATGGTATATCTCTTAGACTCATGTACTTTTTTTTGAAATGAAAATTTGTACAAACTATTTGAAAATGAGTGTGACATTTTATGTATCAAAAAACACAACATTTTTCATATCTTTACACCCCATAATCTCCTATGTGGGATTCTATTCTGGGGAATTAATCCAGTATGCAGAAAGCAATACAGATGAAGACATTCATGGCAATACTTTGATTAAAAGAGCATCAGTTGGAAACTACCCAAATGTTCCACAATAGGACAATGGTTAAATATTTGGTACACAGGGGCACCTGGGTGGCTTAGTCAGTTAAGTGTCTGACTCTTGATCTCAGCTCAGGTCATGATCTCATTGTGAGTTTGAGCCCCTCATCAGGCTCTGTGCTGACAGCATGGAGCCTGCCTAGGATTCTCTCTCCCTCTCAATCTGTCCCTCCCCTGCTCACAGACTCTCTCTCTCTGTCTCTCTCTGAAAAATAAATAAATAACCATTTTTAAAAAATAATATTTTTACACAGACATATGATAGAATATTACTTTGAAAAAGTGAGAAAATATGTATATGTATATGTAGCTATAATGTTAGAAAACAAAAGTAGGACATACAGTTATAGACATATAACTATATTCAATATATGTAATGAAAATATAGGAAGAGATACACAGACACACACAAAAGACAATTATCTGAAGTTGGCAAAATAGTCAGTTATCTTTACTTCTGGTTTGTGATATTTATATCTTTTTTAAATCTTTTAACCTAATGTTTCAAATGATCTCATTTGGAGTTCAAAGTTTATGGGTTGATGAAATCTATCATCAGGGTGGAAATCGAATCATGGAGAAAGAAATCAAATAAAGAAATTTGAACTTTAGAAGGTGTGTGTGACTTGTGAATACTACATTACCTCGACTCTAACTTAAGAATCATGAGAGAAGCATAATGGTAAACTCCAAATATTTTTTGGTTTTGTTTTGCCCTTTTTCCCATCAAAAAAATAAATAAAGGAAAATAATTATCATTTCACTGTGAAAGTAACAACTCCTCCTATTCCTGTTTTGTAAACATGATAGAAAGAGAACGTATGCTTTTTTTTTTAGGTTTCTCTATAGGTTTTATTTTTTTAGTGCTTTTATATTAAGCTTTTTATTTTAAATCTAGTATAGTTAACATACAGTGTTATGTTAGTTTCAGGTGTACAATACAGTGATTCAACAGTTTCATACATCATTACTCAGTGCTCATCACAATAAGTGTACTCTTTTTTTTTTAATATATGAAATTTATTGTCAAATTGGTTTCCATACAACACCCAGTGCTCATCCCAAAAGGTGCCCTCCTCAATACCCATCACCCACCCTCCCCTCCCTCCCACCCCCCAACAACCCTCAGTTTGTTCTCAGTTTTTAACAGTCTCTTATGCTTTGGCTCTCTCCCACTCTAACCTCTTTTTTTTTTTTTTCCTTCCCCTCCCCCATGGGTTTCTGTTAAGTTTCTCAGGATCCACATAAGAGTGAAACCATATGGTATCTGTCTTTCTCTGTATGGCTTATTTCACTTAGCATCACACTCTCCAGTTCCATCCACATTGCTACAAAAGGCCATATTTCATTCTTTCTCATAGCCACGTAGTATTCCATTGTGTATATAAACCACAATTTCTTTATCCATTCATCAGTTGATGGACATTTAGGCTCTTTCCATAATTTGGCTATTGTTGAGAGTGCTGCTATAAACATTAGGGTACAAGTGCCCCTATGAATCAGTACTCCTGTATCCCTTGGGTAAATTCCTAGCAGTGCTATTGCTGGGTCATAGGGTAGGTCTATTTTTAATTTTCTGAGGAACCTCCACACTGCTTTCCAGGGCAGCTGCACCAATTTGCATTCCCACCAACAGTGCAAGAGGGTTCCCGTTTCTCCACATCCTCTCCAGCATCTATAGTCTCCTGATTTGTTCATTTTGGCCACTCTGACTGACATGAGGTGATATCTGAGTGTGGTTTTGATTTGTATTTCCCTGATAAGGAGCGACGTTGAACATCTTTTCATGTGCCTGTTGGCCATCCGGATGTCTTCTTTAGAGAAGTGTCTATTGATGTTTTCTGCCCATTTCTTCACTGGGTTATTTGTTTTTCGGGTGTGGAGTTTGGTGAGCTCTTTATAGATTTTGGATACTAGCCCTTTGTCCGATATGTCATTTGCAAATATCTTTTCCCATTACGTTGGTTGCCTTTTAGTTTTGTTGGTTGTTTCCTTTGCTGTACAGAAGCTTTTTATGTTCATAAGGTCCCAGTAATTCACTTTTTCTTTAATTCCCTTGCTTTTGGGGATGTGTCGAGTAAGAGATTGCTACGGCTGAGGTCAGAGAGGTCTTTTCCTGCTTTCTCCTCTAAGGTTTTGATGGTTTCCTGTCTCACATTTAGGTCCTTTATCCATTTTGAGTTTATTTTTGTGAATGGTGTGAGAAAGTGGTCTAGTTTCAACCTTCTGCATGTTGCTGTCCAGTTCTCCCAGCACCATTTGTTAAAGAGACTGTCTTTTTCCCATTGGATGTTCTTTCCTGCTTTGTCAAAGATGAGTTGGCCATACGTTTGTGGGTTTAGTTCTGGGGTTTCTATTCTATTCCATTGGTCTATGTGTCTGTTTTTGTGCCAATACCATGCTGTCTTGATGATGACAGCTTTGTAGTAGAGGCTAAAGTCTGGGATTGTGATGCCTCCTGCTTTGGTCTTCTTCTTCAAAATTACTTTGGCTATTCGGGGCCTTTTGTGTTTCCATATGAATTTTAGGATTGCTTGTTCTAGCTTTGAGAAGAATGCTGGTGCAATTTTGATTGGGATTGCATTGAATGTGTAGATAGCTTTGGGTAGTATTGACATTTTGACAATATTTATTCTTCCAATCCATGAGCAGGGAATGTCTTTCCATTTCTTTCTATCTTCTTCAATTTCCTTCATAAGCTTTCTATAGTTTTCAGCATACAGATCTTTTACATCTTTGGTTAGATTTATTCCTAGGTATTTTATGCTTCTTGATGCAATTGTGAATGGGATCAGTTTCTTTATTTGTCTTTTTGTTGCTTCATTGTTAGTGTATAAGAATGCAACTGATTTCTGTACATTGATTTTGTATCCTGCAACTTTGCTGAATTCATGTATCAGTTCTAGCAGACTTTTGGTGGAGTCTATCGGATTTTCCATGTATAATATCATGTCATCTGCAAAAAGCGAAAGCTTGACTTCATCTTTGCCAACTTTGATGCCTTTGATTTCCTTTTGTTGTCTGATTGCTGATGCTAGAACTTCCAGCACTATGTTAAACAACAGCGGTGACAGTGGGCATCCCTGTCGTGTTCCTGATCTCAGGGAAAAAGCTCTCAGTTTTTCCCCATTGAGGATGATATTAGCTGTGGGTTTTTCATAAATGGCCTTTATGATCTTTAAGTATGTTCCTTCTATCCCGACTTTCTCAAGGGTTTTTATTAAGAAAGGGTGCTGGATTTTGTCAAAGGCCTTTTCTGCATCGATTGACAGGATCATATGGTTCTTCTCTTTTTTTTTGTTAATGTGATGTATCACGTTGATTGATTTGTGAATGTTGAACCAGCCCTGCATCTCAGGAATGAATCCCACTTGATCATGGTGAATAATTCTTTTTATATGCTGTTGAATTCGATTTGCTAGTATCTTATTGAGAATTTTTGCATCCATATTCATCAGGGATATTGGCCTGTAGTTCTCTTTTTTTACTGGGTCTCTGTCAGGTTTAGGAATCAAAGTAATACTGGCTTCATAGAATAAGTCTGGAAGTTTTCCTTCCCTTTCTATTTCTTGGAATAGCTTGAGAAGGATAGGTATTATCTCTGCTTTAAACATCTGGTAGAACTCCCCTGGGAAGCCATCTGGTCCTGGACTCTTATTTGTTGGGAGATTTTTGATAACCGATTCAATTTCTTCGCTGGTTTGGGTCTGTTCAAGCTTTCTATTTCCTCCTGATTGAGTTTTGGAAGAGTGTGGGTGTTTAGGAATTTGTCCATTTCTTCCAGGTTGTCCAATTTGTTGGCATATAATTTTTCATAGTATTCCCTGATAATTGTTTGTATCTCTGAGGGATTGGTTGTGATAATTCCATTTTCATTCATGATTTTATCTATTTGGGTCATCTCCCTTTTCTTTTTGAGAAGCCTGGCTAGAGGTTTGTCAATTTTGTTTATTTTTTCAAAAAACCAACTCTTGGTTTCGTTGATCTGCTCTACAGTTTTTTTAGATTCTATACTGTTTATTTCTGCTCTGATGTTTATGATTTCTCTTCTTCTGCTGGGTTTAGGCTGTCTTTGCTGTTCTGCTTCTATTTCCTTTAGGTGTGCTGTTAGATTTTGTATTTGGGATTTTTCTTGTTTCTTGAGATAGGCCTGGATTGCAATGTATTTTCCTCTCAGGACTGCCTTCGCTGCATCCCAAAGCGTTTGGATTGTTGTATTTTCATTTTCATTTGTTTCCATATATTTTTTAATTTCTTCTCTAATTGCCTGGTTGACCCACTCATTCGTTAGTAGGGTGTTCTTTAACCTCCATGCTTTTGGAGGCTTTCCAGACTTTTTCCTGTGGTTGATTTCAAGCTTCATAGCATTGTGGTCTGAAAGTATGCATGGTATAATTTCAATTCTTGTAAACTTATGAGGGGCTGTTTTGTGACCCAGTATATGATCTATCTTGGAGAATGTTCCATGTGAACTTGAGAAGAAAGTATATTCTGTTGCTTTGGGATGCAGAGTTCTAAATATATCTGTCAAGTCCATCTGTTCCAAGGTATCATCAGGGCCCTTGTTTCTTTGTTGACCGTGTGTCTAGATAATCTATCCATTTCTGTAAGTGGGGTGTTAAAGTCCCCTGTAATTACCACATTCTTATCAATAAGGTTGCTTATGTTTATGAATAATTGTTTTATATATTTGGGGCTCCGGTATTCGGCACATAGACATTTATAATTTTAGCTCTTCCTGGTGGATAGACCCTGTAATTATTATATAATGCCCTTCTTCATCTCTTGTTACAGCTTTTAATTTAAAGTCTAGTTTGTCTGATATAAGTATGGCTACTCCAGCTTTCTTTTGTCTTCCAGTAGCATGATAAATAGTTCTCCATCCCCTGACTCTCAATCTAAAGGTGTCCTCAGATCTAAAATGAGTCTCTTGTAGACAGGAAATAGATGGGTCTTGTTTTTTTATCCATTCTGATACCCTATGTCTTTTGGTTGGTGCATTTAATCCATTTACATTCAGTGTTATTATAGAAAGATACGGGTTTAGAGTCATTGTGATGTCTGTATGTTTTATGCTTGTAGTGATGTCTCTGGTACTTTGTCTCACAGGATCCCCCTTAGGATCTCTTGTAGGGCTGGTTTAGTGGTGACAAATTCCTTCAGTTTTTGTTTGTTTGGGAAGACCTCTATCTCTCCTATTCTAAATGACAGACTTGCTGGATAAAGGATTCTCGGCTGCATATTTTTTCTGTTTAGCACACTGAAGATATCGTGCCAATCCTTTCTGGCCTGCCAAGTTTCAAAAGAGAGATCAGTCAAGAGTCTTATAGGTCTCCCTTTATTTTTTTTTTTTTTATTTTTTTTTTTATTTTTTTTTTTTTAAATTTTTTTTTTTAATGTTTATTTATTTTTGAGACAGAGAGAGACAGAGCATGAACAGGGGAGGGGCAGAGAGAGAGGGAGACACAGAATTGGAAACAGGCTGCAGGCTCTGAGCAGTCAGCACAGAGCCCGACGCGGGGCTCGAACTCACCGGCCGTGAGATCATGACCTGAGCCGAAGTCGGATGCTTAACCGACCAAGCCACCCAGGCGCCCCTAGGTCTCCCTTTATATGTCGAGGGCACGTTTATCCCTTGCTGCTTTCAGAATTTTCTCTTTATCCTTGTATTTTGCCAGTTTCACTATGATATGTCGTGCAGACGATCGATTCAAGTTACGTCTGAAGGCAGTTCTCTGTGTCTCTTGGATTTCAATGCCTTTTTCCTTCCCGAGATCAGGGAAGTTCTCAGCTATTATTTCTTCAAGTACACCTTCAGCACCTTTCCCTCTCTCTTCCTCCTCTGGGATACCAATTATGTGTATATTATTTCTTTTAGCGTATCACTTAGTTCTCTAATTTTCCCCTCATACTCCTGGATTTTTTTCTCTCTCTTTCTCTCACCTTCCTCTTTTTCCATAATTTTATCTTCTAGTTCACCTATTCTCTCCTCTGCCTCTTCAATTGGAGCTGTCATCGTTTCCATTTTGTTTTGCATGTCGTTTAAAGCGCTTTTCAGCTCCTCATGACTGTTCCTTAGTCCCTTGATCTCTGTAGCAAGAGATTCTCTGCTGTCCTCTACCCTGTTTTCAAGCCCAGTGATTAATTTGATGACTATTATTCTAAATTCACTTTCTGTTATATAATTTAAATCCTTTTTGATCAGTTCATTAGCTGTTGTTATTTCCTAGAGATTCTTCTGAGGGGAATTCTTCCGTTTGGTCATTTTGGATAGTCCCTGGAGTGGTGAGGACCTGCAGGGCACTTCTCCTGTGCTGTGGTGTATAACTGGAGTTGGTGGGCAGGGCCACAGTCTGACCTGATGTCTGCCCCCAGCCCACTGCTGGGGCCACAGTCAGACTGGTGTGTGCCTTCTCTTCCCTTCTCCTAGGGGCGGGATTCACTCTGGGGTGGCATGGCCCGTCTGGGCTACTTGCACACTGCCAGGCTTGTGGTGCTGGGGATCTGGCGTATTAGCTGGGGTGGGTAGGCAAGGTGCACGGGGGCAGGAGGGGTAGGCTCAGCTCGCTTCTCCTTAGGTGATCCACTTCAGGAGGGGCCCTGTGGCAGCGGGAGGGAGTCAGATCCGCTCCCGGAGGTTTGGCTCTGCAGAAGCACAGAGTTGGGTATTTGCGTGGAGCAAAGAAGTTCCCTGGCAGGAACTGGTTCCCTTTCGGATTTTGGCTGGGGGATGGGCAGGGAGATGGCGCTGGCGAGTGCCTTTGTTCCCCACCAAACTGAGCTCTGTCTCCGGGGGCTCAGCAGCTCTCCCTCCCTTTGTCCTCCAGCCTTCCCGCTTTCTGAGCAGAGCTGTTAACTTATGACCTCCCAGACGCTAAGTCGCGCTTGCTGTCGGAACACAGTCCATCAGGCCACTCCGCTTTTGCCAGCCAGACTTGGGGGCTCTGCTTGGCCGGTGAGCCTCCCCTCTGCCCCGGCTCCCTCCCGCCAGTCCGTGGAGCACGCACCTCCTTGCCGCCCTTCCTACCCTCTTCCGTGGGCCTCTCGTCTGCGCTTGGCTCCGGAGACTCTGTTCTGCTAATCCTCTGGTGGTTTTCTGGGTTATTTAGGCAGGTGTAGGTGGAATCTAAGTGTTCAGCAGGACGCGTGGTGAGCCCAGCGTCCTCCTATGCCGCCATCTTCCCTCCTATCCTCACAATAAGTGTACTCTTAATCCCTTCACTTATTTCATCTACCTCCTCCTCTGATATTCTTTGTTTTAAACAAGTACCCTCAGTTAAAGTTATTTTTTTTTCAGCAAGATCATGTTTTACTTGATGCATACTTCAGAATACACTCTAAGTTTTAGCTGATGCAAGAAGAATTTCTGTTTTTTTTCACATTCAGTTACTTAAGAAACATTTTATCTGTCACTTAGGATGCTTTATTTTAGGGTGATTAAACGGAACATTAAACATTCAATATTTAGAAGTCCAAAATTTATAATTGAAATCTGTATCAAATCTGTATCAAAATTTGTCAAATTTGACCATACTCATCTCCCTCAAGTACGTATACTTAATCAATTTAAAATAATCTAACCAATTAAAGTAAGTTAAAATAGAAAAGCAAGAATCAGATATACCACTGGAAAGGAAAGATATGTGTCTGCTCATCCAACAACATCTCAGCCAATTTTGCAGTTTGAAAATAACTTAGATTTATTCAGTTAAAATATTCTCAAGCACCAAGCAAGATAAGCTAGTTCTCAGAATTGGGAATAATGAGTCCATCATCATATAAAAGATAGGATTTTAGAGGAGTCCAGCTTTAATCAAATAGCTTTAATCAAACAGATATTTGAAGTTCAGTCAGTTCAAATCTGTGAAGAGACAGGGATGAGAAATAAGAATGCAATTATCTTTTTAGGCTTTAAAAAAAAGAGAGAGATAGATATATACATAGATATACAAGATCTGTGTATATGTATCAGACAGTTTTAGTCCCAAAGAACTAAACTACTCTAAATAGTTTAAGAGGTACCTTATTATAGTTATTAAATGCTTTACTAACTTATCAAGTTAAATTAATAGACTCCAGGGTGACTTGAAAGACCAAGAATGACTCTTAAAGTCAAACTACAGAATCAACACAAAGGAAGATGTCTTTTAAGCCACCAGCCCCAGAAGCACACTCCACTACCATGGTTAAGGAAGCCTCTATAATCAGGATGGTGCCACATTCAGGAAGGGGCTGTGATCTGGAGAGCTCTGCTACTGTTGCCAGTTCCAGAATCCCACCATGCCAACTATGATTTGTACCAACGAAATAAACATCCTGCGCCCTACTTCTTGACTAACAAAGCTGATGGTTAGACAATGAGTCACTTATTAATGCTGCCTGGAGGGGCAAGGAGTGGAGGAAAAGTAATGACTCCCTTAATGTGCTTACCAGCAGAAAAGAAGAAGCAGAAGTTCAATCTCCATCTCACTTTTATTTTCAAATGCCAGGCATATTCATCTGACTGGCTGAAGCTAAAACACATTGAATCCTAACTACAAAGGAGTCTTAAAAATAATATTTTTTAGCTCTCCATCCTCTTCAGTACAGGAAGACACCTGGAACTAGAGGAAATGGATGTTGAACACTAATGTACCATATCCCTTTGGTAACTCAACATACATACACATCATTTTCCACATTCAACAACCTTCAAAAGTAAAAATAAGCAACAACCATATTCCAAACTGATATGGTACAAATGTAGCTTTTTAAAAATTTTAAACGTTTATTTATTTATTTTTTAGAGAGAGAGTACAAGCTGGGGAGGGGCAGAGAGAGAGGGAGAGAGAGACTCCAATACAGGCTCTGTACTGTCAGCACAGTGGCCCATGTGTGGTTCAAACCCACGAACTGTGAGATCATGACTTGAGCTGAACTCAGACACAACCGACTGAGCCACCCAGGTGCCCCAACAAATATAGCTTTTACAAATGAAAATATATGTACCCTTTCCCCAAACAAGAAATTCAAATCTGTCTGTGTCAGGGTGAAAGTTTATTCTTCCTCTAATGAACTATATTAGAAAGTTACCTATGTACAACACTATATAAAATATCACAAGAAATAAGGGGCCCAAGTCATTTAATATGTACATATAAAACAGTACATGGAAGAAAGTATGGCTATTATAGTCTTCATTTAATAAAATTGCAGTTACAATTTATAACTTCCTTCTTCCTCTACCCATTTCTTATTCCCTTTGCCTTCAGCCAGCACCTAGGCTGGTAAAGATCTTTTAATTTGATATGGTGACTCAAATGTTTTTTCCTCAGAGAGGAAATGAGAGCCTATAATGACTTCCTATGGCTACAGCTGGAAATGGTAGTCTTTGGCATGCTCCAGAATATTTCAAATAATAAACCCCTTGCTGCCCACAATGTATGGCAGCACCCTTAGCTGAAAGAACATCTGGAAAAGATGGTGTTTGGCTTTCTAGCCTCTACAGTAGACAAAGCACTTCAAGAAGCACGAAATGGGTGCAGTGATCCACTTCTTTCACCACAGTAATGAATAGGGGAAAAAAGCACTACTGTTCTATTACTTTTACCATAGTAAGTAGAGAAATAAAAGCTACCCTTTTATCTACTTCTACATGGTTATGCTCTAAGGTCTGAAACAGCGTTAAGCTTTAGGTATATAAAGACAAGACAATTAAAGTCACAAAGAAATTGAGTTTGGTACAAAAGCAGCCACCACAAACTTATAATCAGGAAAAGTCATTTCTGCCTCCCTCCCAGATCCTAGCAATGTGACTTCTCTACATTTAGAACACTCCCAAGTACCATGAGTGTTATTAAACCCATACAGCTTAGGGGCATCTAGGTGGCTCCGTCGGTTGAGCGTCCGACTTCAGCTCGGGTCATGATCTCACAGTCTGTGAGTTCGAGCCCTGCGTCGGGCTCTGTGCTGACAGATCAGAGCCCAGGGCCTGTTTCAGATTCTGTGTCTCCCTCTCTCTCTGACCCTCCCTCATTCATGCTCTCTCTCTGTCTCAAAAATAAAATAAAACGTTAAAAAAAATTTTAAAAAAATACAGCTTGTATGACTCATCTTTATGTGGGGCCTAGGAGGAAATACTGTTCATGTAGATTTCTCAAATAATTCATTCAAAGCCCCATGGCTTTGAAAGGTAAAAGTTTCTGATAACTTATGAGAGAAAAGCACTTCTTCAGTTTCTCTGAATAATTTTTCCTTAATGTCAGGATGTGTTTTTGGCTCTTTCCAAGCAATTCATGCTACCAAGCTAGAAGATAGCACCTTTTGTGGCTCTGTTGAGTACTGCTAAGATGCACACAGACACAGATCAGGCAATGACTAAGACTGATTTTTGCCTCATTAGTAACACCTGTTAATGTTTTAAGAAAACATCAAAAAAGAAAAAATCAAACAATCACAATCATAGGAGAAACTTCAAAGTTAATCTGTCCTGTAATAATTTGTTGACAGGTTGGTTATCGGAAAGACATGGAACAAGAAGATGCAGCAGAAACAGTCAAAACTAGAGGAAATGAGTCATCTGTCATTCTAACAGGATTAGAAGGAAATACTTTATATCACTTCAGAGTGAGGGCTTATAATGGTGCTGGATATGGGCCACCTAGTAGTGAAGTGAGTGCAACCACCAAGAAATCCCGTAAGTGACCTGGGCTTTTTGTTTGTTTCAGACAAAAGGGGATATATCTGTTAGCATTTCTGAAAGCCATGTGAGATACATAATAAGGAGAGCTAAAGGGGAGTTTTGATTCTTAGTCTTGCTTCAATGCTTAGATCTGAATTCCAAATCTAGCTCAAAACATTTTGTATTCACAGTAGATAAAGGTTATCTTCCTGTGAAACAAGGCCAAGCAATTTTGACACAGAAAGAAGATAAAAGGATTCTGGTTCAAAAGCTCAGTAGAGTAGCCATTAAAATGACACTCCTGGAGCAAAAACCTTCCTTATCTGACTCCAGCTGGAAAGAAGCCTATGGTGTCAGCCAACTACTAAACACAAGAAAAGACTGAAATACAAAGATTTAAGTGAAGAAATGTATTTAAGACTCCTTATCAGTTCACTTTCACTTTTTATTTTGCAGCCCCTAGTCAAGCACCTAGCAATCTCAGGTGGGAACAGCAAGGTTCTCAACTTTCTCTTGGCTGGGAACCTGTCAGACCATTAGCCAACGAATCTGAAGTCATGGGCTACAAGGTCAGTGTGCTTCTTCACTCTCTGGTATAGATATTCAGCTCAAAAACTGTTATTACGAGGATGTACAGTTAATAAGGCATAAAAAGACCCATTAGCATACCTGTTTTTTTGCCAATAATTTTCTACCTATAATGTAGGAAAAAGTCTCCCTCCAATGGGAAAGCCAAGGCAGTCAAAATCAGTTTCAACTGAAAAGATGTAGGAAGGGAAGAAGTAGGAAAAGCAGCAACAATTTGAACACAGGATGAAGATGGCTCCATGAAGCACATGTGAGGGCCAGCAAAACTTGGGCAGAGTCCTGGAATTCTTTCCCAGTAGACAAACTTTTCTGGCAGATAACAAAGACTGGATGACTTAATTTGAGTGGAAAGACTCTATTAGCAGAAAAAAGAAGAAATGCTAAGGCCAGCACTCTGGGTTAAGAAAGAGTCCGTGGAGAGGCAGCAAGCTCCAAAATAGACACAACATTTCACATACAGTCATCCTGCAATGTACCAGCAAGAGGGCTGGGAATATAAAAACATTTAGTTCGTTTTTGAAAAACAACTTTGAAAAAAAAAAGAAAAACAACTTTTTCTCTAATTTTAAAATATATATGTGGTCTATGTATTGAATTGGCTGAATTTAAAATTCTTTTTTCATCAGATTCGATGATTGTCTTAAACTCCATATAGAATCATTAGTTGAGTATTATTTACATAATAAACTTTAAGCATTTTAATGATAATATTTAGACTGAAAATCATCATTAATGTGGCTTTTCAATCATCAGAAAGGGTAACACAGTATTTTATATATAAAGTGCTAAAACTCTGAAACTAACAACTGAAGAAGTTATAAATGGAATATATTTTTTAAGGTAAGTAAGTCCCATTAACATATTTTAAGATACACATTATATTATTTCTTACAGACTGTAATTAATGTGGATTGCAGACACTTTCATTACTCAACCACACACACTGAAATCTATTCTCATTCTCAGAGATATTGAATTTGATCTTTTGGGGGAGGGCAGGTGAGCTATTATTTTAATCCAGCTAGAAGTATAGTATGCAATTACTTATGAGTGTATATCAGATGTGTGTTTTTCCAGCATGGACTTGCATTTGTTAGGTATAGTGGGAAAATAACACTAGCTTCTGAGTCAGACAGACTTTTGTTACTTTTGTGTTACTCTGAGCAAGTTGCTTGATCTCTCTGGGTCTCATTTTCTTAACTTCAAAATCGCAAAATAAAAATAAAATAATATATAGCACACAGGATTGTTTTAAGGGTTAAATAAGATAATTTATGTAAAATAGTACATAGCTGTTAGCATATAGAATGTGCTTACTTAAAAATAGCTACTATTTATTCTAATTTTTGGAGGAGAATATCCGGTTAGGTGAAATTTTAACAAAAGGAACTGATCTTTGAAAAATGCTTGCCAGTTCTGTCTACAGGAAGACAGTACAAGTCACCCTAGAATACCTTCTTGTTGGGGGAAGAATCACTAGCTTGTTCCATCTTAGGTGTGTAAGTTAATGACAAGTAGGTACACATTGACAGAGGATTTTTCTTTCTTTTATTTCCTTGAAATAGTTATACTTTCTTATGTCCTTGAGAAGAAACAGCTGCTCCCTAAGAGAGGAGTCTGTTGATAACAAATGGAGTGAAACCTCAAAGCCTGTTCTTTTGCAACTAAACATTTTTAGAATTTCTGACCGACAGGATAATCCCCAATGAGAGACTTATTGGCAGAAATGTCACTAAGGGCCCCATGAGGGAAAGAACAGTTTAGGCTGATGCCTGCAACTTAATGCAGAGCCTGGATTCTCCTGGGAAAGTCCAGTTTTCACAGAGCAGGTAGCTCTGGCTGAAATCTCCTCCTGATGCAGGCACAGGGACTCCTGGGTGGCTCAGTCAGTTTAGGGTCTGACTTCGGCTCAGGTCATGATCTCATGGTTCATGAGTTCAAGGCCTGCATCAGAATCTCTACTTCAGCATAGATGCTCTTCGGATCCTCTGTCTCCCTCTCTCTCTGCCTCTCTCTCTCTCTCTCCCTCTCTCTCTCCACCTCTCAAAAATAAATAAACATTAAACAAAGAGAAACAGTAGGCACACCTGGGTGGCTTAGTCTGTAAGCATAGGACTTCAGTTCAGGTGGTGATCTCACAGTTTCTGGGTTCGAGCCCGCATAGGGCTCTGTGCTGACACCTCAGATCCTGGGGCCTTCTTCAGAGTCTGTGTCTCCCTCTCTCTCTCTGCTCCTCTCCTGCTTGCACTCTCTTTATAAATAAATAAATAAATAAATAAATAAATAAATAAATAAAACATTAACAAAAAAGAATAGCTGCAAATTTAAACTAAACGATGTAACCCAGAGAACACAAGCTTGTAGCCCCCTTTTCTGAGTATGACTCTGAGGAAAACTTCTCTAGCCCAGACAAGATCTGCACTGCAGCTAAAGAGCTGTGCCCCTGCAGGGAGGTTCACACAAGTGTGGAATGGCCAAGGCTGAGCATGAAACTCAGAGGAAAATGATCTCTTTGATTCCTACTACATCCCCACAAATTACTGCCAAACCAAGAATGACCTAACCTCTAGACCAAGAATGCCAGTACAATAGTGGGCCACCTAATTAGTGTATGGCAGTCACAAAGACTAACTAAAGTAGGGACAAGTCAGCACACTACTTCCCTATCCAGAAGGTAATTTGAGGCAGAGGACTTCCTGCTAAACAGGGTAAGAGAAAGCTTCCACCATTAATTCCAATATCAAAAAGAGAAGTAAATTTATTTTTGCTCCTTATCTTTGCTAAGTTACTTTACTTTTATAAGCAAAAGACATCACTAGAAATGTACATCGTTATCTACATACGTAAGTTTCAGCCTGTGACAACTTGGAGTCAATGCTTAGATTTAAAATGCAAAGATTACATATTCTACCTTTTGTATTAAGTCCAGTGTAAAGTAGATGAATTCATAAAGGTCTTTAGCTCAAAGTTTTCTGGATTTTGAAAATTATTGAAAGATGATAAAAATGGAGAAAAATAGATTTGTTCTCCAGACTTGACCCATAAGTAATATACTCAATTTTTTTTTTACTTATAGTTAGGATACTATATACGAGATTTAACTCATTCTTTGAAAACAAACCACAAAGATAGCATAATAAAATAATAATAAGTTAAAATAGTGGAATTTGACTAATCCATTTTCTAAGAAGCATGTATCTGGCTTGTTTACTTAACTTCAGAATTGAAGTGTCAATATATATATATGAGGCTAATACATTAACAGAAAATTATATGAGACATTTTGTGCAAGGTGTTAAGAAAAAGGAGGTCTCCTCCTCATAAATCTTATTGGGAACTTGACCAAGAATGTAGTGGAAGAAGGATAGAATCAACCCATATGATTGTGTCAGAGGTGACACATTAGAATTAAATCCATTCAGATAAATATGAAGTATTACCTAGCTGTGAAATTTCTTACTGCATTTTTGAGATCATCCAAGAGATCCTGAACTTCCTGAGATTTTGTTTAACAAGCCCAGATTTGACAGTAATAGTTTCAAGACATCACAGTTTTTCATTTAAAACTAAGAGAAATACAAGCTTGAAGAACCAGAAGAAAATTGGGCAATTCCAGATATGGCTACAAAATAATGTCACTCATATAAAATAACTGTCCATTTGAAAAGTTGAATCAAATTTGGGCATTTATTTGTGTATTTAGGACTTCTTCAGGTCAATTATTATTATTTTATTTTCTTGTCTTTACATTTTCAAATTCATAAATAGTAACCTATATTATTAATATATTATTTAATAATTATATATTATATATATTATTTAATAATAATTATTTAATAATAATAAAATGGAGCAAAAATTTCAAATATTTTTTTTCTAATTTAATGTATTTTTCCCAAATAAATTCTTTTCAAAGAAGAAAATTTCATTTTTGTAATTCCTCTAGTGTGAGGTCTATATGTAGAGTCCTTACTAATTTGGGCATATCTGTTACTGGCATTCCTAAAGAAACACCAATACCAATAACAAAGCTGTGGTGTAAAGCATATTCAGCCATAATTCTCCTTAATAATCTTGAGCATGGAGGAACTTTTTCTTTATATTCTGAAAGAAGCTTACCAAGATTATAAAGTAAAACAACCATCTTATCTCCACTTTATTCTTCTCACATAGATTTAAGTTCAAGTGAAAGGGAAAATAATTATCAAATCCCGAGGAGCTATACTTTCACTTGTGCAAATATTACCTTCCCCAGCAAAAGAAACTTTTATATACTCAGAAAATAATGCAAGCAGTTCAGAAGGAATTCAGGACAAGGACCTCAGGCTACATCCAAAAAAAAATAAGGTCTTATTTTTCTAGTCTACATCTACATCTACATCCTTTCCTAGATATACAACTACTTTTCTGTACATCTCCCCCCATCACCTCTACTTTCTGCCTATTTACAGAGCCAAAGAGAGTAACGGAAAATCAGGCTCAAAGTTTACATGTTATTATGTGATCCATCAATATAAACAGAAGTTTATATTTATTTATCTAACTTAGACAGCAGGGCCTTCCAGACTCCTGAGATATATATACACTTGGATTGATATTTTATTCCACACCCTACAGAATTCTGAAGCCCACCTCTATATTTATCCAGGAAGCCAACCTCTATATTTATCCAGCTTCTCAGGGGACTTAATGTCTATGATCATTCTAGTCTCACTAATTTCCGGTATCTTGCAGTTGTTCCTTCATGTTATATTCACCCTATGTATGGACACAGGCTCTTTCTTGTGATACCCCAAAATTTAAAAAGACTCATATATAATTCATGTATTTATGTAATTAATTATGTTACATGTAATTATGCTTGAAATTTTTCATTATAAAATATTTTTAAAATGAAAACAGAAATGACATATATTATTAAATATATGCATGTACAAAGCAGACTTGATATAAATGTTGGCGGGAGCAGTGCAGAGTGAAAAGCACACCTTAGATGCAAGGATCTGAAAATTGTCCATAGGAAGTCCTGTTCTTAAAAGTGCATCTGGCTATACTCCAGTCAGTGGCTTCTTACTGGGACTTGTGCTTCCCAACTTTTTTCATCTTGCTTCTACCATTTTGCTGACTTGTCCCCACCCTCCTCTTTCCACTAGAGCTTCAGATTCCTTGCCCTCTATTATGAAGAGCAGCTGTCCCCATTGACTATTCCCAAGATGCTCAGCTGCTGAATAGGCCTTCCTTTTAATTGGATCCATCCTTCTCAGGGGGCACTTATAGTAAAACCAGCAAAATTTATTGTTATATCTGTAAGCATACTCATGACATTATTCTGTTAGCATCAGACATATGGACTAGCCATTTCCAGATAATGCCTTTCAGAATAGCAGTACAGCTTTAATTTTTTTTTTTTTGTTTAGAATTACCTCTTTGAATAACTCACTCCTCCCAGCTGTTAAGGAGAATTTGAGAATAGTCTTGAAAATACACTTTCCTTTATGCCTAAAGATAGCTGCCATGGTAACTGCCATTCTGTAAATGTCCAGATTCGCAAAGTATTCTCTGGCCTCCTTATTGTCAATAACTATTTCTGACATGTCTTGACTTAGCCTTGACTTAACTCCTTAGCTAACTCACACATTCCTCATTCTAATTCATCTTTTCTAAATCAGGATTTTAAAATGAGCCAAGATTCTCTAAAGTATCTAAGACTAACCATTAATTTAATGTATCTTTTCACTTAGTATACCCACTTACTGGCTCATAGCATCACATCTCCCTGGATGTATTGGTAAAAGCCACATTTAATTTCAAACTCCTTTTGCTACCATTAACTGACATTTTTCCTGCGTTTACCTTTTGTTTCTAAATCTCAACTGATCCACAAATTTTTTTTCAACTCTGGATTTTACAGAAGCATTAGATATGCATTACTAGCTGCATTTTTCTTTGTCATAAGAATTGTAATTTATTGAACCATAACAAGAATGTCCTCTAAAACAGTCACTCCCCTGCCAATCCCCACCAATTTACATACTTTCTCATTGCCATAAATTTGCTTTCTAATTACCTCATGTGGATGATTAGAATTCTAATTTATTACACTGCTACAGTCAAAATGAGAAACCTAAATTCTGACACAATTATAATTTTTTAAGCCGAAAGAACCTGCTATGGGCATGCTCTGAGAAATGTTTCTGATTCCTCAATTCTTGACCAAGTACCCATGCTGTGCATTGCTATCTCACTAAACACAGTTCCTATTGCAGTATATATCACACTTCATTGCATTGATATCTGCATGTAAGTGCCATGAGAGCAGGAACGATGTGGTCTTGTTCTCTTATGAATCTCCAATACATAGCACTGTTCCTGGCCCACATGATATGCCCAATAAATATTTGATGATACTCCTATCATTCTGAAGCTACGCTAAGGCTATGACTTCCTTCCCTATAAGTATTTCAGTACATACAATTATTGCACAGGTTATATACTTTTCAAGAGAAGTTACTTCTCTCCTAAAACCCTGAAGTAAACTTAAATCTGTGAAAGATAAAGAAAATGAAATTGAGGGACCATATATTACCAGAATGCAAAGGGGAGAATCAGATGCAGGCAGACTTCAATATATATCAATATTGTTCTGCTAAAGTTTATTCCCCTCTATGTACATTGGTTCAAGTGCAAAACATATTTTTAGAAGGAAAAAAAGTATAAATTTTTTGTCTAACTTCCTAAGACAGTCCATCTTTTATGATGCAATTGAAATACTGACCACTGACAAAGAACAATAATGGCAACAGAAGTAGCTTTCTCTTATTAAGCTTACCATGCACCAGGTCCTATGATGGGCATTTTATATGCATTCTCCCATTTCATTCTCCTAACAAAGCCATGAAAGAAAAATTATTATCTTTATTATATACTAGAGTCACTCGAGGTTTAGAAAGATTAGTAACTTGCCCAAATTTGCCCAGACAGGAATATGGAGATTGTGTTTTGTTTTGTTTTGTTTTGTTTTGTTTTGCTTTGTTTTGTTTGTGGGAGATTGTTTTGAATTGGGATCTGTAAGTAGATACAATATAATATAGCTCTGAAACAGCTCTTAACTGATCATCAGAACACTAACCTTCCAATGCAATATTTTCCCTAACTAGCCACCTGATCTTGTATAAATTGCATAACTCCTGTGTTCTTTGCTTTCTAATATGTAAACATGGGATAATTCTATGTCCTAATTTGTAATTCTGAAACTTCCATGAATACATGTTCTATTCTAGTACCACGGACAGGTGTTGAAAAAGCCTTCCCTCTACTGGCCAAAGTTTCCAAATGCCAGTTCACAGAAAGGCAAACAACAAAAATAAAAGTAAAAACACTAAAATGTTAACTTCCAGCCATTTCTTACATTGTTAAGGATTTATTATTGATGCGTTTAAGAAATTATCACTTTAGTCCTTTCAATTGAAGAGGACAGCTGTGAGTACTCACTCGGGATACTATCCATTTCAATAACCAAGAGTAAAAGACTTTTAGTGATATGCCCCCTCACTACCTACTGCCCTAGTCTCAATATCACCATCTCCATGTATCTTCTGTTTATTCCATACCTAATGCTATGGTTTTGTACTGCTTGGGTGTATTTTTTAATCTTCTCTTATCTTTTCCTAGAATTCTCATCCTTTTCTCCAACTGGTAAACTCTATTTATCTTCACATACTTAGTTCAGGCATCTCCTCCTCTAAAACGTGTTTCCTAACCCACAGACAGAATTAAATTCTCTCTTCTATATTTTCATAGCATCTTTTTACACTTCCAGTGCTGCACATAGCACATGCATTTCATTTGCTTACATATCTGTCAAAGATGTAAGCTCCCTCTGCTCAAAATGTGACATACAGTAGTCAGTCAATAAACATTTGGAATCCTCAACTGAATAGCAAATGTTTAAACCTCTGTTATTATTTCCAGGTTTTTTACAGGCAAGAGGGGCACAGCAACAGTCAAGTTATTGAAACACAGAAACCTCAAGCAGTAGTACCACTCCCTGATGCTGGAGTCTATATTATTGAAGTTCGAGCATACAGTGAAGGAGGGGATGGAACGGCTAGTTCCCAAATCAGGGTGCCATCCTATTCAGGTATGTTTTGATTGACATAATAGGCTTAATTTGATGACTACCAACAAATAGTGTAAGCCTCACCAAAATTAATATGATGAATTGCATGGTTCACATGAAGGGTCTCATTTCTCACTCTGATTTCCATACCATCCTCCAATTAATACAAACCATGGCAGTATGTCCATAAGTGCAGAATTTCTACAAATCTAGAAAGGGGTTGATCTTTTCATTAGAATGTGCTCATTTGTGAAATTTCCTTGCCTATCATGGTCTCAAGCAGCACCTTGCTGGCTATTTCAGCTTTGCAATATTTTTTTAAATGTTTATTTTTGAGAGAGAGACAGAGACAAAGACAGAGTATGAGCATGAGCATGAGCAGAGGAGGGGCAGAGAGAGGGGAGAGACAGAATCTGAAGCAGGGTCTAGGCTCCGAGCTGTCAGCGCAGATCAGCACAGAGCACAACACAGGGCTTTAACTCGCGAACCGTGAGATCATGACCTGGGACTTAACTGACTGAGCCACCTAGGTGCCCCTGCAATATTGCTTTTAAACTGCCATTGCACTATTTTAACATACTAATTTTTCTATTATCTTGGTCACCTTTATCATTAGATAATGGAGAATGAGGTACAGGAAAGTTTAAAGGAAATTCTTCTTAAAATTAAACTTTGATCATGTTTATTGATTTCAAAATAAATTGTAAATTCTATTGTGTCTATTTTTGTATTGCTTTGTCAGCTTTACTGAGATATAACTCATACATAAAATTTTGTAGGTTTAAGGTATACAACTTGTTGATTTGATACACTTATACATTGCAAATTTATTACCACCATAGCATTATCTAACACCTTCATCGCCTCATATAACTGCCATTTCTTTTTGTAGTGAGAACATTTAAACTTTACTCCCTTAGCAACTTTCAAGTATGTACTACAGTATTATTAACTGTACACTAGATTTCCAGAATTTATTTGTGACTCATTGTTATTATTAACAATATTAATAATTTCCAGCTTTTACTGAGCCTTTATTATGTGTTAGGCACGATCATAAGTCCTTTAAATACATCATCTTATTCAGTCTTAGTAACAATTATATGAAGTAGATGGCATTATTCATATTTTACAGAGAAATTTTAAGTAACTTGCCTAAGATCTAAGTGGAAGAACCAGGATTTGGACCCAGGTATGGTTGTCTCCAAGGCCACATATCTTTACCTCTTTACCACTACCATCATTATTACATCAGCAAAGGAATTATAGGACAAAAACTTTACAAATTTGGTAATGAATAACCATTTCATTGATGTAGTCAAAAAAGGAAACAAAAGATTTAATAAAGTATGCAAATCTCTCATTAAGAAAATATTAGACAATTTTCATTAAGTCCTTGAATAAAAATATGTAATGTGCATTTAATTAATGGGAAATTATGAACATTATTTATTATCATTCTCAAGCAGAATTGTCAGCCCAAAGGGAGGTATCCAGTGATATCCTATAGGACTCTGTATGTGGCTTCATTGTATTCAACATATTTATCAATTTGGATTAAGACAAAGGCATTATATATGAATTTTTTTGATGCCAAAAAATGAGGTAGAAAAAAAATAAAAATAAATGAGGTAGAAGGCAAATACAGGGAAGAAAATAATTAGAATGAAACTTTGAGGAAAAAAAAAACATTGACATAATATGTGATAAGTAAACTCTTACATAAAAATACAAGATGAGGGGCACCTGGGTGCCTCAGTTGGTTTAATGTCCAACTCTTGATTTCGGCTCAGATTATGATCTCACACGTTGTGAGATCCAGCCCTGTGTTGGGCCTCGTGCTGATTGTGCAGCCTGCCTGGGATTCTCTCACTCCCTCTCTCTCTTCCCCTGTCCCTCCCCAGCTCTCTCTCTGTCTCCCTTTCTCGCTCTTTCTCTCAAAATAAATAAATAAACATTTTAAAAATACAAGATGAGATAAAGGATATTATTGGGACAATTGATAAAATTTGAATAATGTCTATAGATTACATTATATATATATTAATTTCCTCTTTTAAAAAATTCTACTGTGGCTATATAAGAAAATGTCTTATTTTTAGGAACTATGCATTAAAGTATTTAGGGTGAAAGGTACATCATGTCTGCAACTTACTTTCAAATGGCTCAGGAAAATGTATATATTTATAGAGAAAATAATAAAGCAACAATGATGAAACAAACATTTAAGGAATCTGGATGAATTCTTTGTTCTATTTTTATAGCTTTTTGACACATCTAAAATTATTTCAAAATGAAATGTTAAAAATAAAAAGCACAAAATATAGGAAATCTGACACTTTTCAGAAATTCAGGTGAAAAGGCCTAAGAATTTAAATATATTGTGGCCCCACAAAAACTTAATACACTTTATGATTCATTTATAAAGTATAGTTTCAAGAGGAAGAAAGGTAATAATGTCTCCACACTGATTGGTTCACAATTGAACTGTTCATATGTGAGTATAAATTTTCAAGAGCACCTTGACAGATTATTTCCACAAAATGAAAAAGATTACAACTCTCTTCTTTATTTGCTTCATAAGTCTCAAATTTCTAAAAACAACAATACAATGAGCATTTACTGACCCTTGATCATATTCTTGGCATTATGCTAGGTGTTTTCTATATATTATCTTATCCTTTTAACAAACTTCTAAGTATTTTATTATTCTTCAAATCCCCAAGATTCCTTTCAACTCGAAGACAAAGTGTAAAGTGTCATCTGGACAATATCAGCCCCAAGTTTGAGAGTACTTATTAAAGACCTTGATTCTCCCATTGCACTGTAACTTCTATTCCATGAAAAACAAATTGTCAACTTTTATGTTTTAGTTAAAACGATATGGCTAGTGTAACACATTTTCTGAGTTTTAATGAAGTGAAAACATAATATTATCTATCACAGACCCATAAGCAACAATTGGTTTCTTTCTTATCATTTTCCAAAAACCAAAAGCTCCAAGAAGTTCAAGGACTTGCTCAAGTGAAAAAGCTATTGATTTTGCAGTTGGGACTAAGACATAATTCAGTGTAGTTGTTTGTATTTTGTTTTGATTTGCTATACTAAAATAATGTTTTTTTTCTTTGTGGATTCTATGTGAAATTTGAGCTATAGTCTCCACTTAGCATTCTGAAAGTGAGATGTTTTTGTAAAAGTATCATGTTAGTGGATTTGACAAGGACTCAGTCACTCTCAAAAAAAATAGAAAAAACTATTTTCACAGCTTTTATTATTAAGCATGCATACCACTCCAGTGAAGCTTTCTCCTTATGCCTTTCTTATAGCTCACATGTAGCCATGCACTTCCTAATAACCTCTTTTGTACAAGTTGAACTACATGTAACATTCTCTAATATGTTGATTAATAGTTTCATTAGCACCTTAGCTGTAAAAATTTTCAAAGTAAAGATTTGCTGCTGCTGCTGCTGCTGCTGCTGTGTGTTTGTGTGTGTGTGTGTGTGTGTTACCAAACAAATGATTCTTCAGCTCTTAAGTAAACATCTGGGGAAAATTAGATACTATTTCCATAACAAAAATTATAACCAGATCCCATTAACACTCAACTCTGGCCAGAGAAGATAACTTGACAGAAGGATGATTCCAAAAATTGAATGGTACATTTATTTTATTATTAATCTATCATTAAGGTCTCAATCAAGGTCAAGGCCAGTCATTATTTTAAGAGAGACAATACATAAGAACATCTGTTTCCACTAATCCCAGCTCAGTGACTTCAAGCAAGTTCTATTATCTAAGCTCCAGTTCCCTCAACTGCAACAGGGGGATAAAAACAATACTTACTGCATAGGTATGTCATGAGGATCGAACAAGATAATATGTGTAAAGAGCTCAGTACAACACATTGCATATAGCAAGCATTCATTAAATATCAATCATGTTGATGATACTTCAGACTTCTGGCTTGAGGAACCATTAGTAAAGTTAAATCTAAGGGTAACATTTAGTTTATGTGGAGCTTAGTTATGTGGCATTACCTAAACTACTTCAAACTAATCAATTCAAATCAGTAAGTTTAATCTAACAGCCAACCCCCCTAATTCATTAACTGCATACAATAATTTGGTCTCAAGATGGAAGAATTTCTACTGGATGTAGGGAAGAGTGACGAAAGATGGCTCTCCTTTGCCAAGTTAGGTATGAAAATCTAAAATTTAAGCCTGGTCAACTTAAACAGTTAAATAAATGAATAAGCTATGAGTATAATAAATTAAATAATTTTATTACTAAATTCAAAAATTGACTGAAGTAATTGAATTAGGAATTCTTATTGACACAAACTTTTGCTAATTATTCTTGTTCCCTTTTCTGAACAATGTACTGTAGAAATTGTTTTATAATTCATACCTGGAATTTGGGATGTTTCCCATCAGTACATCATTGGTGAAAATTACACTAAATTTCCTGATTAGATTTTTTTTGATTTGACATAGCCTTTTATCACAGTATTCCATATATAGTTCTACCTTCCATGTAATTTTTGGGAAATCTTTATTTTATAAGCACACCCTCATTAGAAACAAACCCATGTTGCACTCATTAGTATTGCATACCTAAAAACAATTCTTTCCTAGCTCAAGCAAAACCAAAATAATTTGCTCCATTTAATGCTTCTCTATTTTCACAGGTGGGAAAATCACTAGTGCTCAATCGACCCTCCACACACTTTCTCCATCTTCATCATCGGTAACATTACTCTTGGCATTGATGATTCCCTCAACCTCTTGGTGAAAACTGCAGCTTAATTTGCTTTGCTTTGCTTTAGCGTGAAAATAGCGGTGAATAGAGTGTAGTGTAAGTGGAGACCCAGGACCCTGAGATGAGCTTTAAAATTTTGGGACTGCACATGGTGCACTTACAAGAGGTTGGGGGGGAATATGACTTATCCATCAGGTTTCTCTTTGATTTTGTAAATGGAGAGGACAGTTCTTGGTCCAATAAAAATATGCAGATTGTATGTAATGAATTTTTTTTGTAAGTAAAAGTAATTTCTGTCAAATGTATTCTTTACTTTTTTAATATGTTGGAATTTGATTTTATATCTGATGACCCTGAATGTGTGCCATCCATTTGTTAATTAAGTGGTCTCTAGCAGATCTGTTTCAAACACAAATACAAAACTGAGAATGAAAAGTTTGCTGAAGACTCTGCAACTATCATTTTTCCTTTGGCTAACTACCCCAATTGACAAACTGGTAGATGAATGAAAAAAAATAACTCAGTTGTGTGATCCATTATAGGATAAGTACACAACAATTTTCTCAAAAAATTATTAGTTACTGCATAGAAAAATAGCAAAATTTGTCAATATGCTATTCTATATGCATCCCTAGGGCAAATTATTAGGGTAGGGAATAAGCCATTTACATTAGCGCAAGGTAAATAGAAAGTGATTCCAAATGAATTTAAGTGCTATTGTTTTTCATTAATTACTATGTTATCCAGCTGCAAATATAGTGTTTATTTTAGTTACAAAAAGATTAAAGTCACACACACAAATATGGTCACTAAAAACGGCAGACACTAATATGCTGCCAAAGGTGCTAACTTGAAAAAAAAATGAATACAGGACACAGCTTTCCCATTTCCCTACCTATTGCCAAAACAGATGTTGAATTAGGTCCAGGTCTTTCTTCTAATTGTCAACAATTTTAAGGACAATCAAAATTTGTTGTGCAAATAATTATGCATACAGATAGTCTGTGGATTAAAATGGTTCAAGCATAACAAATAAATTTTTATTTTTAATATACTTCCATGCATCCAATACCACTTATAAAATATTAGCAACTACTAAACTAAAAAGAACATCTTGAATAAATTGATCTTTGAATTAAGCTGTGGAAATATGGCCTCAGTATAAGGGCTCAGCTAGTCTAACTAGCCATACACTACTTGGGAAATCACCCCCATTTGCAATTTTGGGGAGTTACCTTGAATGGAAGTGACCCTAGAGAGTTTGAAATTGTAGTGAAAGTTTTCTACTTGATGATAATCATATAGAAATTCCAACTGATATAAGAATATGCCACAGTTCACCTAATACCCAAGAAGATGCCTGAAGGGATAGTTATTGCAAAGTCAAATGCCAAAAAAAGAGCTTGAAGAAACTAGTTTTGCAGATGATGTTAATATAAAAGAAAAGTAGTTTCTTTTCTTTTATAAAATCTAAGCCTGTTAATTCTGTTTGTACCATCCTTAACAGCAAGCAAAATGAAGCATTAATAAGCTCACACTGCTGGCTCTAAAGGTTAATCTTTACAGAATCAGGATATATTGGAATTGTTGTTTTGAACATCCTAAAAGATTGGGTTCAGAGCCATAGCACAACTATTTAAGTTGCTTACTCATTCTCTCTGGGCGGGGGGGGGGGGGGGGGAATTATATCCAAGACACCCCTAAACAAACAAGAAGTGATTTACAAGACTATTTTAGTTAACTGATTACTATAGTAAATGACTACAGATGGTGAATATTAAAGCCTGTGAATTATAACAACCAAGTGGCCTTCTTTCAGTACCCCTTTGGAGTGGGACAGGCTGGACTTTGCAAATAGAGGAATGCAAACTGTTTAGCAAGTAAAAATATAAAGATATAACTCTCATGAATATAGTGTAGCTTGCAGGAACAAATTTTGCATCTGAAAAAAAAGATGCAGCAAGAATTAAAGAGAATGGGCAATAATTTCTATTCCATATTGATTAATCAAATAATTTTCTTTATTTTCTGTGATGTTTTATACTAGATTTAATGAAGGACTTTAAGAATTAAGTTATTACTGAAACTCTTACAAAATGAAGTCCAGTAAAATATGTCAGTTTGTGGCAAATTAAAATTAACCAATGTTTTCAACTAGCTGATGGATGGTACACGTCTGATAGAATATTTACAAGTAGAATGTCTGATGTATTCTTACAGGAATTTGAGATAAGGGATGTTTTTACTCAACCTGGAAAGAATATGTATTTTGCATCATAAACTATAAAAAACACAGGTTTTAAATGTTTATGTTATGTTTTTCTGTATTACATACTTGTTACTTTGTAGAAAACAGAACAGCATTCCTTATCAAGGTACATTATTTTTCAGCTGCAGTACTGAGTGAGCTTTTTCTTGGATGGGATAATAACCGCACAGTCTTAAGTCACTAAAGAGACTGTATTTTTGTATAATGACAGTTGAACTATGAAGGAAAAAACACTTCATAAATAAAAATTTCATGAAAGTGAATGTTTTGCATACCCAAAATAAGGTACTGTGGACTCCATGTCAAACCGTTAAATATATTGTATACAATCTGTATATATACTATATATAATGGTATATATCATGTGGAAGGCACAGTCAGATAATAGTTCTGTGTACTGTTCTTGTAACACTAGATCTTTTTAATAAATAATTCTCTTTTTATTGACTTTTATCTTCTCTCCTGTGAGATACATGAATGGCATTATTTATTTCATTCAGACCACAGTATGATCATGATTATGGTAGTGTTTTTATGCTGAAAATATCACAATGTTAGTACTTTCTTAGTACTTTATGTTACAATTTTAGGTTCAAAAATATGCATAGATGTCCATGGTAGTTCCAATTCAAAAAGTGGAAGCCACGTCAAAGAATAAACCAAAGAAAAATTAACAAATGGAATACATTTAGAATTAGACTCATGATTTATTTCTTCTCAAGAAAGGAGACTTTACCAAATGAGTTTTGAAAGAAGTTTGTTAAGTGCATAATTATGCTTTTATTTGGAACAGTCTGTAACAATCTATCCTAGGTACAATTTGCATAGATACATTTATTCATCTTTTGTGTTCCCTTAGCACCATGTATACATTTTTATTATACAAGCAATCACATGATTTTACAGTGATTTGTTTATGAATGTTTGTTTCTCTTCCACTCCCTAGGCTATGGATCCTCCAAAAGAGACTATCTTATATTTATCTTAGGATTTCTCCCACCAGTGCATAGCACAGGTACATATCAAGTGAGCAATTAATTGGGTTTACTTTAATGTTGCCCTTAAAATTTTCCTGTATAACAGGCTTCCTACACCTAGGTGATCATCTAAGTCACCTGGGAACCCAGATTTCAGGATTCTGATTCAGTAGGTCAGAGACTAGGGAACTTTATTTTCAAAATCTTCTCAAACACAAAATGATACACCCCTACTGAAGGGAATTTGGCAGTAAGTAGTACCATTTTGCATGAATTTACCCTTTGACCTAGCAATCACATGTCTAGGTATCTATCCCTAAGATAGACTAGCAAAAATATGTAATGTTGAGGGAATAAGAATAAACAAGGCACACCACAACTGAAAACCTCTGGGATGCAGCAAAGGCGGTCTTAAGAGGAAAATATATAGTAATCCAGGCCTTCCTAAACAAGGAAGAAAGATCTCAGATACACAACCTAACATTACACCTTAAAGAACTGGAAAAAGAATAGCAAATAAAACCCAAAAACAGCAGAAGACAGGAAATAATAAAGATTAGAGCAGAAATCAATGCCATCGAAATTAAAAAAAAAATGGTAGAATAGATCAATGAAACCAGAAGCTGGTTTTTTGAAAGAATTAACAAAATTTATAAACCACTAGCCAGTTTGATCAAAAAGAAAAAGGAAAGGACCCAAATAAATAAAATCAAGAATGAAAGAGGAGAGATCACAACCAACACAGCAGAAATAAAAACAATAATAAGAGAATATTAGGAGAAATTATATGCCAATAAAATGGGCAATCTGGAAGAAATGGACAAATTTCTAGAAACATATACACTACCAAAACTGAAACAGGAAGAAATAGAAAATTTGAACAGACCCATAATCCGTAAGGAAATCGAATTAGTAATCAAAAATCTCCCGAAAAACTAGAGTCCAGGGCCAGATGGCTTTCCAGGGGAATTCTACCAAACATTTAAGGAAGAGTTAACACCTATTCTCTAGAATCTGTTCCAAAAAAATAGAAATGGAAGGAAAACTTCCAAACTCATTCTATGAAGCCAGCATTACCTTGGTACCAAAACCAGACAGAGACCCCACTGAAAAGAAGAACTATAGACCAATTTCCCTGATGAACATGGATGCAAAAATCCTCAACAAGCTTTTACCTAACTGGCTCCAACAATACATTAAAAATGTTTTTCTCTACGACCAAGTGGGATTTATACCTGGGATGCAGGGCTAGTTCAATATCCACAAAACAATTAATGTAATTCATCACATCAATAAAAGAAAGGACAAGAACCATATGATCCTCTCAATAGATGCAGAGAAAGCATTTGACAAAATACAGCTTCCTTTCTTGATAAAAACACTTAAGAAAGTAGATATAGAAGGATCATACCTCAAAATCATAAAAGGCATATATGAAAAACCTAATGCTAATATCATCTTCAATGGGAAAAAACTGAGAGGTTTCCCCCTAAGGTCAGGAACAAGACAGGGATGTCCACTCTCAACACTGTTATTCAACATAGTATTGGAAGTTTTTACCTCTGCAATCAAACAACATAACGAAATAAAAGGCATCCAAATCGGCCAAGAGGAGGTCAGACTTTCACTCTTCACAGATGACATGATACTCTACGTGGAAAATCCAAAAGATTCCACAAAAAAAAAAACTGCTAGAACTGATTCATGAATTCAGCAAAGTTGCAGGATATAAAATCAATGCACAGAAATCGATTGCATTCTTATACACCAACAATGAAGCAACAGAAAGACAAATCAAGGAATCGATTCCATTTACAGTTGCACCAAAAACCATAAAATACCTAGGAATAAATCTAACCAAAGAGTTGAAAAATCTATACACTAAAAACCATAGAAAGCTTATGAAAGAAATTGAAGAAGACACAAAAAAATGAAAAAAGATTCCATGCTCCTGGATAGCAAGAACAAATATTGTTAAATGTCGATACTACCCAAAGCAATCTACATATTCAATGCAATCCCTATCAAAATAACACCAGCATTCTTCACAGAGCTAGAACAAATAATTCTAAAATTTGTATGGAACCAGAAAAGACCTTGGAACCAGAAAAAACTCCGAATAGCCAAAGCAATCTTGAAAAAGAAAACCAAAGCAGGAGGCATCATAATCCTGGACTTCAAACTATACTACAAAGCTGTAATCATCAACAGTATGGTACTGGCACAAGAACAGACACTCAGACCAATGGAACAGAATAGAGACCCCATAAATGGACCCACAAACATATGGCCAACTAATCTTTTACAAAGCAAGAAAGAATATCCAATGGAATAAAGACAGTCTCTTCAGCAAGTGGTGCTGGGAAAACTGGACAGCAACATGCAGAATGAACATGGACCACTTTCTTACACCATGCACAAAAATAAACTTAAAAAGGATTAAAGACCTAAATGTAAGACAGGAAGCCATCAAAATCCTTGAGGACAAAGCAGGCAAAAACATCTTTAATCTTGGCTGCAGCAACTTTTTACTCAACATGTCTCCGGAGGCAAGGGAAACAAAAGCAAAAATGAACTACTGGGACCTCATCAAAATAAAAAGCTTCTACACAGCGAAGGAAACAATCAGCAAAACTAAAAGGCAACCGACAGAATGGGAGAAGATATTTGCAAATGACATATCAGATAAAGGGTTAGTATCCAAATCCATAAAGAACTTATCAAACTCAACACCCAAAAAAAAATCCAGTGAAGAAATGGGCAAAAGACATGAATAAACACTTCTCCAAAGAAGACATCCAGATGGCCAACTGACACATGAAAAAATGGTAAACATCACTCATCATCAGGGAAATATAAATCAAAACCACAATGAGATACCACCTCACACCTCTCAGAATGGCGAACATTAACAACTCAAGCAACAACAGATGTTGGCAAAGATGTGGAGAAAGAGGATCTGTTTTACACTACTGGTGGGGATGTAAACTGGTGCAGCCACTCTGGAAAACAGTATGGAGTTTTCTCAAAAAATTACAAATAGAACGACCCTACGACCCAGCAATTGAACTACTAAGTATTTATCCAAGGGATACAGGTGTGCTGTTTCAAAGGGACACATGCACCCCAATGTTTATAGCAGCACTATCAACAACAGCCAAAGTATGGAAAGAGCACAAATGTCCATGGAGGAATGAATGAATAAAGAAGATGTGGTATGTAGGGGCACCTGGATGGCTCAGTTGGTTGAGCGACCAACTTCGGCCAAGGCCATGATCTCACAGTTCGTGAGTTTGAGCCCCGCGTTGGGCTCTGTGCTGACAGCTGGGAGCCTGGAGCTTGCTTCACATTCTGTGTTTCCCTGTCTCTCTGGCCCTCCCAGCTCATGCTCATACTCTATCTCTGTCAAAAATAAATAAACTTAAAAAAAATAAGATGTGGTAGGTATATATACAATGGAGTATTGCTCAGCAATCACCAAGAATGAAATCTTGCCATTTGCAACTATGTGGATGGAACTTGAGGGTATTATGCTAAGTGAAATTAGTCAGTCAGAGAAAGACAAATATCATATGACTTCACTCATATGAGGACTTTAAGAGACAAAAAAGATGAACATAAGGGAAGGGAAACAAAAATAATATAAAAACAGGGAGGGAAAAAAAGCATAAAAGAGTCAGAATATGGGGAACAAACTGAGAGTTACTGGAGGGGGTGTGGGAGGGAGGATAGACTAATGAGTAAGGGGCACTAAAAAATCTACTCCTGAAATCATTGTTGCACTATATGCTAACTAATTTCAATGTAAATTTAAAAAAAATAAAATTAAGTATTATGTTGAAAGAACATAATTAAATATGAATCTGCAAAAAAAAAGAATAAATAAGGTGCAGAACAATGAATACATGCTTCCTTTCATGTAAGAAGTAGGAAAATACACTTATTTACTAATACTGTCTAAAAGAAATAATGGAAGAGTAAACTACAGACTAAAAAATTATTGTCTATTAAACAGGGAGGGAATGGAATATAGGAAAAAATATGGAAGCAAGCTCTTTTTTATGTACTTATTTTATAGTTTTGACTTTGGAACTACATAAATGTTTTACATTAATTTAAAAATTAAAGGAAAAAAACAAAGTAACTTCCAAAAAATAATAATAAATAGAAAATAATGGTTGATCAACCATTGGTCAACCAAATGGCTGATATGTTAAAGATTCTCCTTATAGAGAAATTATAATCGCATGGACAAGTACTTCAAGTATTTTGACAATATATTCCTAATGGAACATATATATCAAGGACAACACATACACACATACACCCCAGAAAGAAATCTTAAACTACATTCATTGGTCTCCTTGTGAGTAGCATAACTAGTATAATTATTTTTCAATTTAGCCCATATGTGAATATACATGTTAAAATATTAAAAGAGTAAGTTTTAAAGTTAAATACAACCTGTAAACTTCAATATAGAAATATTAGTATGAATTCATATTTTATTTAACCTTCTTAAACATAACTTATTTCTAGCTTTGTTCTGCAAAATCCTAGAAGAGCAATAGCCTTAATAGAAAAATAATACAAATATAAATAAATAAAACATAAATTATGTTCTCCAAAGTCCATTAATCATTAAAAGGAACTTTCTTAGATAAATGGCTGCTTTAAAGTCTCAAGTAGGAAATGTATGAAATGAACCTTGGACTTCTTACTGTGCCTATAAAGGTTATCATTTAAGTGGAGACTTAAACACCTCCCACTAGCAAAGATGGGATAGTTTAAGCTCAAAATGACCAATGACAACAATGTATAGAAACAGATGTAATATCTACAAATCAATGATTTCATACTAATAAAGACACAAATTAGTGGTTATCTTTGCTAGATGCAAGATTCATTTTTCTGATAATGTTATGAAAATATAAAAAGGTCAAGAATTGAGTATTCTGCCTTTTCTGTAAGAGCTGGGTGCCAGGAAAATCAAGTAGTTGATAAAGAATAGCTCTACTTTTTAAAAGAATCACAGATAATAAATACAAAAGGAATGATAGAATTAAAAATTTACTCAGGCAATGATTCTGGTAAATGTTAAAATCATTAGTGAAAATGCTGATGAAGAACAATGCAATAGAAATATCAGGTTGCCATCATCTGAACCCACTATTTTAACATCACTGAAAAGGCAACACGGAGATATTAATATGATAGAATAGGAGGTACACAGCACTACTTCTTTAATATTCTTGCTATAAAATTTTTAACATGAACCTGAATTTATCAAAACTGTAGGCCTGAAATTAATATTACACAGTATTTTAATTAACTGGAATTTAAATAAATAAATAAATAAATAAATAAATAAATAAATCTCTAAGCCTAACTGCTGGTTAGCAGGAAATACTAGGGAATAAAAGAACCTAAATTAATACCACGGGAAGAAATTATCTAAATGCTGAATGTGGTATATTCTACAAGAACAAAAGACTCAATTCTTCCCAAATAAATGGCATATGGATTAAAAGTAGGGAAAGGGACTGTTAAAGCATTAAAATAGACTGAGAAGAAATATCAGCAGAATACAATGTGTGGACCTTGTTGAGATCCTGATTCAAACATATAAACAGTAAAATGACAGCTTGGAGACCATGTGGAAAATTTGAATGTGAACTGAGTATTAGGATGAGAAGAGGAAACCATAGTATTACTAATAGTTATTTTTTAAAAAAAGTCTTTATCAGAGATCCAAACAGAAGTACAAGTAAAAATAATATGATATCTGGAATTTGCCTTAAAATATTCAATATCTTGAATACGCTTTTAAATATTCAATTAAAATAAAATTTGAGGAGAATATATGAAGCAAGAATGGAACAGTTATTTTTGAAGTTGAGTGATATGTTAGTAGACACTTATTATACTATTCTGAACATTTGTGTAAGTTTAATATTTTGCATAAGAAAAACTTTAAAAGGTCTGTTTCAGATTCTTTGGCAGGATAGCTACCTGTGAAATATAACTAAAACACTTTAACAGGGACTACATACATGTGTCTTAATCTTTACCACTTATAATGAAATATCAGATCATTTTCTCTTAAAGTAACTTTTAATGAAAAGAGAAGCTTACACCAAATAAAACCTATTTTAATTTTCTGTGCTTTTAATAAAAAAAAACTTAAATTTTTTTAATGCTTCATTTTATTTTTTAGAGAGAGAGCACGCGAGTGAGTGGGGGGGGAGGGCAGAGAGAGAGGGAAACACAGAATCTGAAGCAGGCTCCAGGCTCCGAGCTGTCAGCACAGAGCCAGGTGCAGGGCTCAAACCCAAGAGCTGTGAGATCATGACCAGAGGGGAGAGGTCAGATGCTTAACCGACTGTGACTGCGCCACCCAAGTGCCCGATAAAAAAAAACACACTTTTGTTCCCAGAAAAAATTTTATAACATAACACATTGATGTATTCTACTTCATTTTCTTTTAATTTTTTTTACGTTTATTTATTTCTGAGAGAGAGACAGAGCATGAATGGGGGAGGGGCAGAGAGAGAGAGAGGGAGACACAGAATCCAAAGCAGGCTCCAGGCTGTCAGCACAGAGCCCCATGCAGGGCTGGAACTCACAAACCCTGAGATCATGACCTGAGCCGAAGTCGGTCGCTCAACCAACTGAGCCACCCAGGTGCCCTCTACTTCATTTTCCAATATTTATGTAAAAGTAATAATACTGAGTAATATCTTTGTGAAATATATATTGTTAGTTATTTATAAGTAGGCAAGAATAAATTTTACATTGAATTACAGTAAATAGATAAAAATAAAATTCATCAAACAGCTGGTGACTCCCACCAAATAAAATTAAACTTCAGTTTTAATAAGCAAATTAATCATGGCTTACATTGCCATTGCTAACATTATAGAAAGTTAGCAATATCTTCTTGACCTGAATGTCAGAGTAGACTAAGAGAAGTTAGTAACCCAAGTTTTATCAATATGTGATTCAGCTGTAGCAAAACACAAATATTTCAAGATGATCGGTTTCCTATCTTTCTTGCTTCATTTTTTTCCTAATTTTGAATTAAATCCATGACAGCTGTCAGAAAAATTCTACATCTGCCCAAAAATCTGGATCCCTTCATCAATTATCTTTGTGGCATATTACAAACTAGCTTCTAACAGTAGTTAAGTAACCAGTAACTACTTAAGAGAACATCAACAAAATATTTTAGAAATATTCCAGTGCTAAACATTACCTATGTGGCAGAAACTGGCTCACCAAACTTGTTTCCTCTTCTCCCTAGGATTACAGCTAAACCACATTCCCCAGCCTCTCTTTAACTTTGGTATGAACAAATAACTGAGTTCCAGCTAATGTAATTGATGGCATGGTGCATGCTCTCTAGCAGTATCCCAACTCATACAACTTATGTTTTAATTTCTAAGAGTAATATATTTTTGCTAAAAGATGGATCTTTTCAAATTGAAGAAATAAATCTCAATTTTTAAAATTGACATATTTCTATATCACACATATTTTATGTACCTCTCCTGACTCCCTTGGCCTCACCTGTCTTCTAGACCCTGGGATGCTTGCTCCACCTCATCTGCCACCCAACTGACTGTCTTTAGTCTTTCCAGTGCATGGAACCAATCAACACATTGATCTGGAACACTGAGTAGTATGCTTTGCTACAACTCTCAAAGCCAAGGCCAACCAGGCATACTAGGGCTCTCGTGCCTGTCACAACTTTCGTATGCAGATCAAATGTCACAGTTGAAGGCATAGGATCTGGCTTCCTGACCAAGTCTTAAAAGTATTGGTTGATGCAGAACAGAAGTACAAAAAGTTAATTCCCAGGGGGTAAAATTTGACCAATGGGAAATAAGAGATAGATGGAGCCAAATAGATTAACTTACTTCTCTCTTTTCTCTACTATGGATGTCACCAAAAAAATAATTTCTTCATATAGTCTATCAGGAGACATCTTGCATGGTCATGCAGACATATTTGGCAAGGATGTGGCTCCATCAAAGCTTAGAATAAAGCAATAAGCCAAGTATACATCATTTTACCTTGCTTTGCATTCTTTCCTGACTCACTTTCTATTTCCTTTACTCATGCTGCCCTGAGACCGCATCAAATTCTATTTACTAGGGGATCTGGTCTGAGACAGTCCCTGTTATTCAATAAAGGGAACCATGGCTCCCTAAAGAAATAGTTGATTTGAGGCCTGGGGCAAGAGTTACACAATATAAGCCTGCATCATCTAGTCCCAGAAAGCAAGGAAGTTATAAAGACAAATCGTGTCATGACAAATGGACAGGAGATCTACCTTGAAAATATTCCTAGGGAAATATGGAGAATAAATAAGATTTGGAAACTCACTTTTTTGCTACACTTAATGAAACATTGACTTGAACAACATTTATCATTAGATGCTAAAACAAGCCATTACAAGAATGATTAATGAGGAATCTTGACATTGGATAATCACCACCTGAATCTACTAATTAATTTTAGCATCATTAAAGTGAGACAATCATATGCTGTTGACCACCTGATGTGACATGATATGAAATATATAATGCCCCTATGTAGCATTCTTCATCAGAAAAAAAAAAAATCTTGAATGCTTAATTAAATCAAATTCTATATCTATCAGTTGCAGAAATCATAAGAAATAGAAACTCTATTATATGAGACCAGGAAGAAGTAATTGGCCAAATCCAAAATGTGGAACACTCTTCAGGATAATGATCCAGTTTATTTCCTAGATCAATATCATTTAAAAAAAAAAAAGGGAAAAAATGGGGCTTCCTCTTTAAATGATACTTCAGAAGTTTAACAAATTACCAAGACCTTGTTCAAATTCTGATTTAAATAAACATTTATAACAAATTATATTTGTTAAGTAACCAGGGGAAATGGGATATGGACATATGGGATACGGACATATGATAAATTATATTTGTTAAGTAACCAGGGGAAATGGGATATGGACAAATGGGATATGGACATATGATATCCTAATTTTTCTAATTAATATTTTAGATAATTTTTCTAGAAAAAGATGAAATCATATGATTGCAGGGATTTACTTTAAAATATCGCAGAAGGAAAAAGAAAGGAAGGAAGGAAGAAAGAAAAAAATAAAAGGAAGAAGAAAACTTTAAAAATAATAGAAGTGCACTCAACAACACACTAAACTACATGAGGCAAAAAACAAATACAATTGTAAGGAGAAACAGATGAATCCACTATCATAGAGACTTCAACACCCATTTATCAGTAATGGGCAGACCAAGCAGGCAGATAAATCAGTGAGGACATAGGTGAACTCAACAGCATCATCCATCAACTAGATGTAATTGACATCTAGAGAATAGATGATGATCCAGCAACAGCAGAATATACAGTCTTCTCAAGATCACATGGAACATTCACCAAGATGGACCACATTCTGGGACATAACACACACCTGAACAAATGTAAAAGAATAGGAATCATACAATGCCTTTCTTTCATCCTACAATGTAATTAAACTAGAAAAAAAAATAGCAAGGATAACTGAAAAACTCCAAAATACATGGATATTAAATAATACACATATATATGATATGCATCAAAGAAAAATCTCAAGATAAATTTTAAAAATATTTTAACTAAATGAAAATACAACCTATTAAAATTTGAGGGATGCAGTAAAAGCAGTGCTTAGAGATAAATTTATAGCATTGAATGCATATGTTAGAAAATAATAGGGATATAAAATCAATAATCTAAGCTTTCACCTTAGAAGAAAGAGAAAAGCAAAGTAAATCCAAAATAAGTAAAAGAAAATGAATAAGAAGAAATACAGCAGAAGTCAATAAAATTGACAACAGGAAATCAATAGAAAAAATCAAAAAGCAACAAGCTGGGTTTTGGAAAATATCAATAAAATCAATAAGCCTCTACTCAGGATAACTAGGAAAAGAAAAAGGATACAATTATTAATGCCTGAAATATAAGAGGTATCATTGCTATAGGTCTTATAAGCATTAAAATTATAATAAAGAAATACTATGAACAACTCTGTACCCACAAATTTGTTAACCTTGATGAAATGAATCAATTCTTCAAAAAATATAATTTTCTGAAAGGCATACTAGAAGAAATAGACAATCTGCATAGGCCTATTTCTATTAAAAATATCGAGTCAATAATTAATAGCATCCTAAAACAGAAAGCATCAGGCCCAGATGGTTCACTGGTGAATTCTACTAAACATTTAAGGAAGAAATTTTAACAAGTATTTATAATCTCTTCCAGAGTCTAGAAGCTAAGGAAATACTTCCAAATTCATTCTAAGAGGCCGGCATTACTTTAATTCAAAATCACAAAAATATTACAAGAAAACTAGAGATCAGTATCACTCGTGAACACAGATGCAAAAATCTTGAACAAAATATTAGCAAATGAAATGCAATAATATATAAAAGAAATTATACACCATGACAAGTGGGATTTATCCTCAACATTCAATAATCAAATAATGTAATTCATCATATTAACAAGCTGGAAAAGAAAAATCATATGATCAAATCAATAGATACAGAAATATCTACATTTGACAAAATCCAATACCTACTCATTATAAAAACTCTCAGTGAAATAAGAATAGACTAACTTCCTCAACATGATAAAGAATATCTACAAAAAAATCTACAGTTAACATCATACTTAATGGGCAGACAATTGAAGCTTACCCCTAAGATTGAGAACAAGGCAAGGGTGTTTCCTCTCACCATATTAAGAAAGAAAAATTAAATTGTCTGTATTCATACATGACATGATTGTCTATGTAGAGATTTTGAAATAACCAACAACAACCTAAAAACCCTTGGAACTAATAAGCTATTAGGGCAAGTTTTCAGGATACAAGGTTAATATACAAGGTTAATCACTTTTCTATATACCAGCAATAAACGAGTGGAATTTGAAATTTAAAACACATACCATTTGCATTAGCACCCCCCAAAAATGAAATACTTAGGTATAAATCTAACAAATATGTACAAGATTTATATAAGGAAAACTACAAAATCCTGATGAATAAAGTCAAAGAACTAAATAAATGGAGAGTTATGACAAGAAGACTCAATATTGTCAGGATATCAATTCATTCCTACTTGATTTACACATTCAATACACTCTTAACCAAAATTCTAGTGAATTATGTCATGGATATTGACAAACTGATTCTGAAGTTCATAGGGTAAGGCAAAAGACCTAGACAGGAGCCTGGGTGGCTCATTCGGTTGAGCGTCCAACTTTGGCTCACGTCATGATCTCACGGTTTGTGAGTTCAAGCCCCATGTCAAACTCTGTACTGACAGCTCTGAGCCTGGAGCCTGCTTTGGTTTCTGTATCTCCCTCTCTCTCTGCCCTTCCCTGTCATGCTCTGTCTTTCTCTTTCTTAAAGATAAACATTTTTAAATAAGACCTAGAATGGCCAGTACAACCACATATATATATATATATATATATATATATATATATATATATATACACACACACACACATATCTCAATCATATATATATATATATATATATATATATATATATATATAATATAGATCTCACATCTTGTATCAAATATATATATGTCTTGTATCATATATATAATGCCAATATAATAATAATAATAACAATAATAATAATAAAGTTAAAATTCTTCTTCACTCTTGGTTGGGCCCTTTGGTAAATGAGAAATTGTGGTGCATGAACGTTATCACAGTTTATGTCCTCTTTTCTTCTGACCTAAGCTTTAACTCCCTCTCTTTTCCCATTTTTTATAACCTAAGCTTCTGACCCTACCATGTTCAAAGAGGTGCGTTTGGGAGATAAATTAGAACAAGAAAACTTCTTACTGAACTAACACTAATATAAAATGACTTTCTGCTGTCTTAGCTTAACAGGTTTAAAACTCATTCTTATATCATTGATACTTCCATGGATTCAGAGAACACAGTAGGTAAATTTGACTGCAATTTCTATGTTGTGAGAGGTGTATTTTCCTCTTGGTAGTTATTTCCCCCTCAATTTCATCATTAGTCATTGTGATGTTATTGGGAAGGATTTAAAATAGCTTAAGGACAGTTCTCTCTCCTACATGGCTTACATCTGGTATATGTTAAACACACACAAAACCTTTGCTGCATTGAATTCTGCATGCATAGACCAAACCCAAAGCAGTGAGCTTTAACTCCAGCATCAGCAACTTGACTGCCTAACTCTAGCCCTTTCAGTTTCTCAGCTGGGAGTTAAAAAACAAAGCAAAACAAAACAAACAAAAACAAAAACAAAACACAAGTTTACAGTTTCATTCAGTCTGTAGCTATCTCTGAATGGTCTCAGTGAAGTACCCTTATTAGATAATTGGAGGTGGGGCACTCATAGCCAGGTTCTTCAGAGCATGCCTCTTCAAAAATCCTCTTCATGAGTCTTCTTCTTGTCTCAAATTTCACCACTTGATGTGAGTAATATATATTATAGTAATGTAACTGCTATTTTTGAAATATCTGAAGATTCTCTGTCTTACAACTCCCTTTGCTATCTGATGGCTATTAACTCAAACACTTCTTTTAACATCCTACTATAAACAGGAATGAAAATAGGAAATGAAATAGAATTATGCTTTTAAGGGATTACTGTGGTTGTTCTATAAAAATAAACTGTATAGGGTGGAGGCAAATGTGGAAGCATAGAAAGGGCTACTAATGTAGCATAAGTGAGAAGTAATGAGGACACAGACTAGAAGTGTGAAAAGAAGTTACATGCCAGATATATTTTCAAGGCAGAACCAGGAATGGGGCTCCTGGCTGGCTCAGCTGGAAAAGCATGTGACTCTTGATCTCAGGGTCATGAGCTTGAGCCCCATGTTGGGTATAGAGATTATTTAAAAATGAAATATTTTTAAAATATATGATAGAACTAGGAATGCTCATGAATTCTATAAAAAGTATGAGGAAAAGAGAGGAATCAAGGATTCCAGATTTTAATCCTGAGGAACTATGTGAAGGGTATGCCATTAACTAGATAAAGACTGCGGAGGTCAATTGTCTAGAGAGGTAAAGAATTAGGAGTTCAATTTTAGACCTGCTAAATTTCAAATGACTATTAAATATTCAAGTAGGAATCCCAAAGGGACTTTTGGATATAAAGTCTAGTGCTCAAGAGAGGTCCAGACATCAAGACTAAAAACATGTATTTGAAGATTATCAACACTTAGGAAATATTAAAAACTATAGGACTAAATGAGAGTACCTTGGAATTGAGAATAGCTACAATAGAAAGAGAACAAAAGATTTAGTAACCTTCAGGCACTTCAAATTCAGATATTAGGAAGATGAGGAAGACCCAGCAAAAAAGATTCAGAAAGGATGGCCGCACCCAAAGAGTCTGAAAGGGAAAAGAAAATTTTAAAAGGTGGTCATAAGGTAAAATGGTAAAAGGCATAATCTCCATTTCCACATATTAAAAACTTAAGAACTGAGGGAGGCAGCACATATAGTTGTTGGTTCAAAGTACAAATATTTCATGCCCTATTAGACAGCTGGTACTCCCAAGATGTTTTCTCATAGTGATACTTTAGCTGAGACTGTAATCTGTTTTCTCTTCAAAGAAGAACATTCTATGGACAATGTTTATTTTTAAAGTTGAGTTACCAGATTCAGGCTTTAATGTACTCCCCAATTAACTCTAACAATGTTTTCAAAAGATGGACTTTGACTTTGCCCATTTAATGAACAAATCCAATCAGTCATCCTGTTAGTGAAAATGGAAAATAGATGTCTTTGAGAATGATAAATAGCTAATTACAGAGGGAACTTGCAAAGCATACTACTATAGAAGCTATTTTATATTCAATCTCATAATTGATTTTTTAATGGATTGATAATAGTTTTTCTTTGCCTATGACAAATCTCCACCTCAAATTCCTAGGAAAGAATCCATCACACTGGAATTTTTCTACTCTCAGCTAAGTCCATGGAATCAGATTTATGAGAAAATAAATGTCTATTGTTCAAATTACCTTTTTTGATGGAAAGCTGAGGCATTACCCACCTGTATAAGTTATATCCATGAATTTCTTGTGTAAATGGCCTTTGGTTCACTTAAGGTTGTCTTTGAATACTAAGGCTAAGCAAATAGAAGCTGAATAATCTCTGTTCAAGTCAATAGAGAAACATACTACATTATAGAATCAGAGGGTTAAATACAGATCACTGGAACAGGTCATTGGATCATATCTTAATAGCCTTTGTAAAATCTGAATCCAAGCATTCCCCTAAATCCCACTAGAATAAAAAACCAATTGTTTATATATTAGCATTGACGGACTTGATTGCTGTGTAACTAAGGAAAGTTGCCTGAGAAACTCCTCATCATCTCTCAATTTCGAGTTCACATTTCAACTTCTTCATGAACTTTTTAAATTCCCCATTCCTAGTTTCTCTGTTTCCTACTTGCACAGATTCACATCACATTGATAACACCTATTCGCATTTTCCTGTAATTATCTCCTTACAAGTCTATTGCTCACAATCTGTGAAATTAATCGTTACTCTATTCCCAGGGCACAGGTTAATTCCACAACATAATCAGTCTCCCTAATCATCTCTGGAATGAATGACTGAAAGAACATTGCCAAGTGATGAGGTGTAAAGAATAATGCTGGGCAGGCAGCATTTAGTTCTCAGCCCCTGGTTAAGCCTTCAGCTCTACCAAGAAAGCATTTGTGTTTCTGCCATTCTTACTGTAGTGGTTGCTATTGGTGTCTTTTTCGTAACACTTCCACTATTTGGTATTCATACACACATCTCAACCCCTACCCCCTACTGCTGTGAGTGTTGGCTAAAAACACCTCAAAGCCAATATTTTCAACAGAGAAGGAATCTCCCACCTGCTCCCCAGTGCAGACCTCACTTATTGCTGGGAACAAAGGGAAAGCAAGAGAATATGAAAGGCCAGCCTTCTTCACTAAAAGTGGGACAAACTCTGTTACAATCTCTATGGTACAATAGATGTGCCAGAGCTTTCCTGAGGAATAAGAGTGAAGCCAGTCTCCAGCTAAGACTGCTATTTTGCTTAGTTTTCCTCCTGCCTAGTCCTATTTTGCTCACTTTCCTCCTCCTCCAATGAATCACTTGAACAGTGATCTTCATCTTAAGTTCTACTTCAAGGTATTTTATCCAACATAGCTGGTATTTGAAGTGGTTCAAGAAGCAGACCTTATGGCTGAGATTCTGGAATGGTTTGTTCACTGACAGGATGGCAATAAGGACCTATCAGTTATGGTAGAAGTTGTATTTATAGTTCATGGCATGTTGTAAAGGTGCAACTTCTAAGACCTTCATCTTTTGTAGACTGCAACAGGAGAGAGACAAAAGGGAAACATTAGCTAGTACTGTCTTTTGGATTTGAGACTTTAGGGAGAAACAGCAATTATAAGGACCATGAAATTTGGTGGCTATTCTTAAATGCCACCGATTCTTGAAGAAAGAAATGACAGACTCAAATCTATTAATCAAAAATTTAAAGCAAAATATAAGTGTCTGAAGGCAGAATTTAAAAAGATGTTAATTTCTTGCAGCCAGAGGGCAAACATAATCAGTCTTAGGACATAAAGAGAAGAGGTTCAGAGAAATTTGGATTCCCAGTCAAATCTCTTATGCCAAAGTAAGAGCCATGATAGAGAAGGAATAGGATTCTAAGGCCTTTGATGGTGATATCTAGATAAATGAAGATCATAAGGATATTTCAAGAATTAAATGTCAGAACCCGAAAGATGCTAGGGAAGATGGAAGTGTAGGAGGACGCTGGGCTCACTGCGCGTCCTGCTGATCACTTAGATTCCACCTACACCTGCCTAGATAACCCAGAAAACCTCCAGAAGACTAGCAGAACAGAATCTCTGGAGCCAAGCGCAGATGAGAGGCCCACAGAGGAGGGTAGGAAGGGCGGCAAGGCGGTGCACACTACAAGGAATGGCAGGAGGGAGCAGGAGGGGTGGCCTGCCTGCCAAGCAGAGCCCCTGAGTCTGGCTTGCAAAAGTGGAGGGGCCAAAGTGTGTTCCGACAGCAAGCAGGATTTAGCATCTGGGAGGTCATAAGTTAGCAGCTCTGCTAGGAAAGCGGGAAGACTGGAGGACAAAGGGAGGGAGAGTTGCTGAGCCCTGGGATGACAGAGCTCAGTTTGGCGGGGAACAAAGGCGCTCACCAGCGCCATCTCCCTTGCCCATCACCCAGCCAAAATCCCAAAGGGAACCAGTTCCTGCCAGGGAACTTGCTTCCTCCGCGCAAACACCCAACTCTGTGCTTCTGCGGAGCCACCCCTATGGCAGCGGGTCTGACTCCCTCCCACTGCCACAGGGCCCCTCCTGAAGTGGATCACCTAAGGAGAAGCGAGCTAAGCCAGCCCCTCCTGCCCCCTTGCGCCTTGCCTACCCACCTCAGCTAATAGGCCAGATCCCCAGCACCACAAGCCTGGCAGTATGCAAGTAGCCCAGATGGGCCACGCTACCCCACAGTGAAACCCGCCCCTAGGAGAGGGGAAGAGAAGGCAAACACCAGTCTGACTGTGGCCCCAGCGGTGGGCTGGGGGCAGACATCAGGTCTGACTGCGGCCCTGCCCACCAACTCCAGTTATACACTACAGCACAGGGGAAGTGCCCTGCAGGTCCACACCACTCCAGGGACTATCCAAAATGACCAGAAGGAAGAATTCCCCTCAAAAGAATCTCCAGGAAATAACAATGAACTGATCAAAAAAGATTTAAATAATATAACAGAAAGTTAATTTAGAATAATAGTCATAAAATTAATCACTGGGCTTGAAAACAGGGTAGAGGACAGCAGAGAATCTCTTGCTAAAGAGATCAAGGGAATAAGGAATAGTCAGGAGGAGCTGAAAAACGCTATAAACGAGCTGCAAAATAAAATGGAAACGACCACGGCTCAGATTGAAGAGGCAGAGGAGAGAATAGGTGAACTAGAAGATAAAATTATGGAAAAAGAGGAAGCTGAGAAAAAGAGAGATAAAAAAATCCAGGAGTATTATGGGAAAATTAGAGAACTAAGTGATGCACTAAAAAGAAATAATATATGCATTATTGGTATTCCAGAGGAGGAAGAGAGAGGGAAAGGTGCTGAAGGAGTACTTGAAGAAATAATAGCTGAGAACTTCCCTGCACTGGGGAAGGAAAAAGGCATTGAAATCCAAGAGACACAGAGAACTCCCTTCAGACGTAACTTGAATCGATCTTCTGCACGACATACCATAGTGAAACTGGCAAAATACAAGGATAAAGAGAAAATTCTGAAAGTAGCAAGGGATAAACGTGCCCTAACATATAAAGGGAGACCTATAAGACTCATGACTGATCTGTCTTCTGAAACTTGGCAGGCCAGAAAGGATTGGCAGGAGATATTCAATGGGATGAACAGAAAAATATGCAGCCAAGAATCCTTTATCCAGCAAGTCTGTCATTTAGAATAGAAGGAGAGATAAAGGTCTTCCCAAACAAACAAAAACTGAAGGAATTCGTCACCACTAAACGAGCCCTACAAGAGATCGTAAGGGGAATCCTGTGAGACAAAGTACCAGAGACATCGCTACAAGCATAAAACATACAGACATCACAATGACTCTAAACCCATATCTTTCTATAATAACACTGCTTGTAAATGGACTAAATGTGCCAACCAAACGACATAGGGTATCAGAATGGATAAAAAAACAAGACCCATCTATTTCCTGTCTACAAGAGACTCATTTTAGACCTGAGGACACCTTCAGATTGAGAGCGAGGGGATGGAGAACTATTTATCATGCTACTGGAAGCCAAAAGAAAGCTGGAGTAGCCATACTTATATCAGACAAACCAGACTTTAAATTAAAGGCTGTAACAAGAGATGAAGAAGGGCACTATATACTCATTACAGGGTCTATCCATCAGGAAGAGCTAGCAATTATAAATGTGTATGCGCCGAATACCGGAGTATTCCGAATACGGAATGGGAAAAGATATTTGCAAATGACATATCAGACAAAGGGCTAGTATCCAAAATCTATAAAGAGCTCACCAAACTCCACACCCGAAAAACAAATAACCCAGTGAAGAAATGGGCAGAAAACATGAATAGACACTTCTCTAAAGAAGACATCCGGATGGCCAACAGGCACATGAAAAGATGCTCAACGTCGCTCCTCATCAGGGAAATACAAATCAAAACCACATTCAGATATCACCTCACGCCATTCAGAGTTGCCAAAATGAACAAATCAGGAGACTATAGATGCTGGAGAGGATGTGGAGAAACGGGAACCCTCTTGCACTGTTGGTGGGAATGCAAATTGGTGCAGCCACTCTGGAAAACAGTGTGGAGGTTCCTCAGAAAATTAGAAATAGACCTACCCTATGACCCAGCAATAGCACTGCTAAGAATTTACCCAAGGGATACAGGAGTACTGATGCATAGAGGCGCTTGTACCCCAATGTTTATAGCAGCACTCTCAACAATAGCCAAATTATGGAAAGAGCCTAAATGTCCATCAACTGATGAATGGATAAAGAAATTGTGGTTTATATACACAATGGAGTACTACATGGTAATGAGAAAGAATGAAATATGGCCTTTTGTAGCAACGTGGATGGAACTGGAGAGTGTGATGCTAAGTGAAATAAGCCATACAGAGAAAGACAGATACCATATGGTTTCACTCTTATGTGCATCCTGAGAAACTTAACAGAAACCCATGGGGGAGGGGTAGGAAAAAAAAAGAGGTTAGAGTGGGAGTGAGCCAAAGCATAAGAGACTCTTAAAAACTGAGAACAAACTGAGGGTTGATGGGGGGTGGGAGGGAGGGGAGGGTGGGTGATGGGTATTGAGGAGGGCACCTTTGGGATGAGCACTGGGTGTTGTATGGAAACCAATTTGACAATAAATTTCATTTATTGAAAAAAATAATAATAAAAAAAATAAATGTCAGAACCTATGGAAATCATTTAACCAGGTCTGGGACATGGGATATACTTGAATACATAGCTGGTGGTATTTTTACTTAAACAAATAAGGTCTGGTTTTCTTTTAAATCTATGTGCTTTGGGCAGAACTGATTTGGAAAGATGGCACAGGATGACTGGGAAATTATGTTAGCCTAAAACTTTTACAAGAGATATCTCTGCACTACAGGGTCCAATACCATATACTGGAACCACATGTGGCTATTTTAAATTAATTCTACTTAATTAGAATTTAATTTAATTTAAATATCAGTTGTTCAATTGCACTAACTACATGTCAATAGCCATATTTGGCTCAATGACAACATGTGGTTCATGGCTAATGTGATGGACAGTGAAAATAGAGGATATTTCCATTATCACAGAAAGGTCCACCAAATAGCTCAGCTTCAAATTTTGCACAGCTTGTGCAAACTTTGCAAGATAAAAGAATGCTCTTATTTGAGAATGATTTATAAGTATAGTAGCTAATGGCACTTATGCCTACATCGGGGAGGGTTGTCATGAATTGTCTGCCTTCTGATTCCTCACAGACTAAAATTTAAATGAAACAACTCTTGCAGAACTTTGATCTTGTTGAGTGTAACAAGAAGTGTTAGTCTACACGGCAGGATCATTAATGAGAGTATCACTTACAAGATCTCTATAGTCATTAAAAAACATTTACATTAAACTGAGTTTGCTAATTTCCATTGGGATTTTCCCTAATTATAGTAACACAGTCCTTCAGCTATAATTTGAATATAGTGACAATGCAGAGGCCAGCTTAAATCATTTTTCATTTATTTTGTAATATCATACTAATCCTTTTCCCATTTAATACTACCTACCATTAATTCTGAATCCTCCGGGCAACTTCCTATATGTAGTTTGCCATATTTATGCTATTTGCAGATGATCACACTGCTTCCATGTAAATGATCTTATCTCAGATTTAATTTCACCAAGAAAATATGGCTTTCCTACTTCATTTGCATTTACTCACAGCATCTTGAACAACTGATGTTCAATTGCTGCTATTGGTTACAGGATGGACTTACTAACAGACAGGTTCTGTGTCTGGCAATATTATAAACTACAGAAGTAATGCAAAAATTTGCTTTATGTTTAAGATGATAAGGCCAATCCTATCTCTATTCTTTCCTCTAATCTAATCTAGTTATAAGAGCTGTTCTATGTTGTCATTATTTATTAATTGTACCAATTTATATTAAACAGCTGTGATGTACTATTAGTAGGACAATTATATTCAAACTACCAAAATCAGAACTTTTTCCTAAAAATCACTGGATACTAAAGTTCATTTGACTGCATTTTTCATTTTCTAGCAGATACTTTGGTGTAACAAAGGCAAGGGCACAGCACATAGTAGATGTTATCCTTGCCTTTGATCGGTAATAAGTCAAAGGCAAAAACTAATCTATAGCATAAATATCAAAAATTTACATGTTGCACATAAGGACAGAAAATTCAAATATAGGAAACTATGAAAAATAACTTTAAAAAACTAGATGAAGTAGAAAAAAATTAGATGTTCATTCACATAATGGTTTATTGTTTTGATGGATGGGGAGTAACCATGTACAATCCCAATGTACAAAATCTTACAAACAATGAATTGAACAACTTTATATGGTGCTCCCTTCAAACCCACAAAATCTGGATAAATATAGACTTAACATAGAAACTTGACCTATTAGGATATATAATAATTGCTTACATGGTATGATTTAACAACTATTAATCAGTGAGGCCAGGCTATGTTTTGCTACCCAATAACAATCCAATAATCTTAATGATTTATAACACATGTACATATCAGGGCCAGCCACTGCTTTGCCATACATCATCTTCATTCTAGGACCCAAGTTTATGGAGCAGCCTCTATCTGGAATATTGCTTG